>NC_085137.1:252928307-253128307 GCF_035046485.1 Aedes albopictus | reverse complement strand
GATAAGGTTGCTTTTTTCTACTAAGCGAAAGAAACCTATGGTATTGCATACCGTGTGACGTCCCTATCATTTGATTACCCCCCGAGGTTTGAGAAATGCTGATTAACAGTAGGAACATGTGGCCTGTCGGGTCAGAGAGCCACGGCGGCCACCTCAATCTGGTGCATACCTTCCTCGCGTAACGCGTGTAGAAGTGGATTTGCTTGCGCTACGCTGCTACCAGCACCTCGCGAGATTGAAATGTTGTTGCTCATTTTTCTTCATATTCTACACACATATTTTTAGAGGACGCACGGACGGACAGAATCGGACCGAACACCGAATAATCCATCAAAAGGCGAGAAGCAACAAGAACAACTTTTTAATGATAATACTCTCTCGCCCCCTCGCTGCGCTGGGTTTCTATCCCGGCCTCCCCCTCATAACTGCTAGTGTTGCTGCTCCTCTACGGTCGTTGTTCTACGAATTATTCGATCGGTGTTTGCTTCTTGGTGCGACTCTTCTACGACCCGCGATCCAACTGGCCGCACTATGGGCAAAAATGGGTCTAAATACCATTTATGTACCTTGTACCAACTTTTCGAATTCTCTCAGAATACCCTGTTCGTATGAGTGTAAAAAGTTTTGTACCGTAAACCAGGGTCAAATTGATCAGCGGGGTGAAATTGATCATTTGGGTACTACATTGTAATTGCATACCAGGAACTTCTAAGCATCGCAATGATCTCAAACTTCTTACCTCATCTAGTTCATGGATGTCTAGAGATGAGTTTAGACTTTTATTTGTTTAGAAAAAAGTTAGTTTTACCTTATTTATTTAGAAATTTGCAATGTATTTCTCACTTAACTGAAATCATTGCTTCTGAACATTTTTTTTTGTTTTAACATTTTTGTGGAGCCTTGGTTGGAAAGTTATGAAGCTATTGTGAATTTGAATAAAGTTGAAAAAT
This sequence comes from Aedes albopictus, assembly GCF_035046485.1. Taxonomy (NCBI): domain Eukaryota; kingdom Metazoa; phylum Arthropoda; class Insecta; order Diptera; family Culicidae; genus Aedes; species Aedes albopictus. The sequence goes on along the minus strand of NC_085137.1, from coordinate 253,127,357 downwards.
GTTCTTTTTTTGATGAAAAGTCATTTATTGTAACAAAAAACACTTATTTCAAAAGAAATTGCCTACCTTTAGGCGTTAAGAGGGGAATTTCAAACTTCAATTTTGCATTTTGAGTGTCAAATTCACTAGTTGTAAGAGTTTTGACGCGTTATTCGGGTTTAGAAGAGCAAAGTTAAGTAGATAAAGATTTTTATCTTTTTAACCGATGCTTAATTGTATACTGATCAATTTCGCCCCAAAGTGGCATCCTCAATTTTATGATTTTTGAATTAATTCAACTAAAAGTTTAAACTTGGTGAACAAAATTCTGTCACATGGTTTCATAGAGATCCACTGGGTACTGATTTCACAGAAATTCTTTTGGAAATATTTGAATTGCCACTCACGTTATCCACAAAAGTTGGGTTAAAGTGATCAATTTGTCCCCGGATTACGGTACCATTTAATTCCGCCCTATTTTGCTTATTCTTTAACAGATACGCTTATTTCGACTACAAACTCGTCGAGTCAAGTACAAGACACAGAAGACGACCTTACAGTTGAGGTCGAAATACGTATCTGTCAAAGGATGCAAATTCTTAGTGGAATTCAAAGGAACAGTACTTAACACGATTTTCTTTTTACTTACAGATGTTCCCCGGTTAATCAACATCATCATAGTTGATTCCAAACAACACTCTTCGAGTAGATTTAAAATCTAGCCTAACATCTGCAAATTAATTATATGCAATACTGACTGTGCTCTCTAGAACATTTCAATCATATTTTTTCAAAAGGACGAATCTAGTTTTTTCACTGATGTTAGGGACGATACTTTCTCGGGAAACCAAGAAACATCTCGTTAGCAGCTTACTGTTTCAGCAGCTTCGAGACTGCAACGAATGTTTATTTCAGGAATATTAGTATACAAAAAAACATTTAGGGGATTCACTAATTAAACCATACACTGAAGGAAATTACGTAGTTTTGAATTTCCAACAACTGATCTGAAAAAACCTACGGAGAAGATCGATTCCTAAAATAGTTTTTAATTAACTGAATTTTCTAGAACAATTGCCACACTGTAGAATATGCCTGCACTATGTAAGAAAGAAAAAGAAGTCATTCCATACTGTTTTCCCAGTAAATTTTGATGAAAATACACATAGACCGGTCAGCTCCAGCTACGTCATGACAGATACAGTATGCGGCAGGAAAAAATGCGAAAGTGTTTTTCAACTTCAAACCTCATTTTCGTCCATTTGACATTTACCAATCTATGTTTCAACGTTCCATGATCTATAATAGGCTAGTTTTCTGAAAAGTTAATTAAAAAATTTCCCATTTTGGTCACTAACCTTTACATGGCGGCGCCTGAAGATGAAGTCAACCAGAATTTTCAAACCGCAGAAAATCACACAGGTCGCTAAATTTCGCATCTGATAAAACAAAATTTTTGATTTTCTCTACAATATCATCAAATATATGTACTTATTTCATCTGGTATGTGAAACTACATGGCTCTAGATCAGTGTGGTCTGGTTGTTCATCGAATTTGAGCTTATTTTGTTACTGTTATAGACATTTTGTTTAATGACCATTGGGCGCGCAGTTTATTGATATCCGCTTATTAGGCCTACATTATCACATGTTAAACATCAAATATGTTCATTTTTATTTTTCAGTGCTAGAATATAGACATTGACTGATACACTGTCAAGAAAAAATAGTCATATATATCCCATATTTAGCGTGTTCTTTTCGCATTTTTTCCTGCCGCACCCTGTACACCGCTTTTGTATGGTATAAGTTTCCATTGCATCACTTTGTTCGATTAGAAGCTGCAAAGAGTCTTTTGAAGCTAAAAAGAACTAAAAACCTCTTTGAAGGTGACCTAAGAGGACACCTCAGTATTGTCTATCCGGTTGGAATCAAGACCGACATTCAATCAAAAATTGCCATTTTCTTGGTCCACAAGTGTCGCAACTTTTTCGCATCTAGTGCGCTGTGTTGCTGACAACAACGGGAAGGATGCGCACTACCTTTGACATGATTTAAAAACGTCGCGAGTTGGGTCGCGTCGCGACTTGATTGTGCGAAGTCCGGTTTGGTGGCGGCCCGACAATGTTCAATTTTTGCCTTTCTCGTACACTAAGTGTACTGGAAAGGCTATATGTTCACTCCAAAAATGACTTTTTGATAGAAGGCCCGGAGGGTCGAGTCACATATACCAATCAACTCAGCTCGACGAATTGAGGTGATGTCTGTGTGTGTGTATGTGTGTATGTGTGTATGTGTGTGTGTGCGTGTGTGTGTATGTGTGTATGTGTGTGTACAAAAAACTCACATCACTTTTTGGCAGTAAACCTCAACCGATTTTAATGACCGATGGTTCATTCGACGCGGCATATAGTCCCATTGTTTCCTATTGAAAATGGTTCAGATCGGTCCAGCCGTTCCGGAGTTATGGCCATTTAGGTGTTCCAGACCGGTACCCCTGGGAGGGGCCAGACATGAAAATGCAACAAACCCATGCATGCGACATATCAAACCACGACATTTTCGATCGTCTGATGAACGGGAAGCAGGAAAATAGTCTCAGAACATATCAGAACCGTTAGTGTTCCGGAACCGGTTCCAGATGTCCCGCCGGAAGTGGCCAAATACAAAAGAGAACCAAACCCATGCATGTGACACATCAAACAGCGGTATTTTCGATAACCTGATGAACGGTTAGCAGGAACACAGTATCAGATCATATCTGAACCGGTAGTGTTCCGAAACCGGTTCTGGGTGTCCCGCCGGAAGTGGCAAAATATAAAATTGAACATATCTCATTCATGCGACACATCAAACAGCGGCATTTTTGGTAATCTGATGAACGGTTAGCAGGAAAATAGTATCAGACCATATATGAACCGGTAGTGTTCCGGAACCGGTTCTGGGTGTCCCGCCGGAAGTGGCCAAGTATGAAATTGAACATAACTCATTCATGCGGCACATCAAACAGCGGCATTTTCGATAACCTGATGAACGGTTAGCAGGAACACAGTATCAGACCATATCTGATCCGGTAGTGTTCCGAAACCGGTTCTGGGTGTCCCGCCGGAAGTGGCCAAAGATAAAATTGAACATATCTCATTCATGCGACACATCAAACAGCGGCATTTTTGGTAATCTGATGAACGGTTAGCAGGAAAATAGTATCAGACCATATATGAACCGGTAGTGTTCCGGAACCGGTTCCAGATGTCCCGCCGGAAGTGGCCAAATACAAAAGAGAACCAAACCCATGCATGCGACACATCAAACAGCGGCATTTTCGATAACCTGATGAACGGTTAGCAGGAACACAGTATCAGACCATATCTGAACCGGTAGTGTTCCGAAACCGGTTCTGGGTGTCCCGCCGGAAGTGGCCAAATATAAAATTGAACATATCTCATTCATGCGACACATCAAACAACGGCATTTTTGGTAATCTGAAGAACGGTTAGCAGGAAAATAGTATCAGACCATATCTGAACCGGTAGTGTTCCGGAACCGGTTCTGGGTGTTCCGCAGGAAGAGGTGAACATAATTCATTCATGCGACACATCAAACAGCGGCATTTTCGATAACCTGATGAATGGTTAGATGGAAAACAGTATCAGACCATATCTGAACTGGTAGTGTTCCGGAACCGGTTCTGGGTGTCCCGCAGGAAGTGGCGAAATATAAAATTGAACATAACTTATTCATGCGACACATCAACCAGCGGCATTTTCTGAAACCTGATGAACGGTAAGCAGAAAAACAGTCTCAGACGGCAGCCTATTTATTGCACCCATAAACAAATAGAAACGCTCCATAGAAAATCAAAAAGCGCCTTATAAAGAATGAACATATGTTCCATGAAAATGTGCAATGTTACCCATAAATAATTGAAAACGTTCCATACTTTATGAAAAATGTACCGGTAAAACATAATGTCTATTTTCTATGGGTACAATTTCAATTTTTTATGGAGCGTTTGCATTTTTCTATGGAGCATTTGTATTTTATTATGGAGCATTTCAGTATTATTTATTGGTGCAAAGTTTCACTTTTAATGAGAAAATTTTATGTTTTACCGGTACATTTTTCATAAAGTATGGAACGTTTTCAATTATTTATGGGTAACATTGCAAATTTTCATGGAACATATGTTCACTCTTTATGGAGCGCTTTTTGATTTTCTATGGAGCATTTGCAATTTGTTATGGTTGCAATAACCTTTTGCCGTCTCAGACCATATCAGAACCGGTAGTGTTCCGGAACCGGTTTTGGAAGTCCCACCGGAATTTGCCAAATATAAAAGAGAACATAGCTCATTCATGTGACACATCAAACAGCGGCATTTTCGGTAACCTGATGAACGGTAAGCAGGAAAATCGTCTCAGACCATATCTGAACCGGTAGTGCTCCGAAACCGGTTCCGGATGTCCCGCCGGAAGTGGCCAAATACAAAAGAGAACCAAACCCATGCATGCGACACACAAACCTCGGCATTTTCGATAATCTGATGAACGGTAAGCAGAAAAATTGTCTTAGACCATATCAGAACCGGTAGTGTTCCGGAAGTCCCGCCGGAAGTTGCCAAATATAAAAGTGAACCAAACCCATGCATGCGACACATCAAACAGCGGCATTTTTGATAACCAGATGAACGGTTAGCAGAAAAACAGTATCAGACCATATCTGAACCGGTAGTGTTCCGGAACCGGTTCCGGGGGGTCCCGATGGGTGAATGCAAACTTTTTAAGGAGTGATAGAGGATCATAAATGGTGAAAAAAATGTGTACGCATATGGTTAAATCTCAACCGTTACGTAGTAATGGAACTTTACATGTTTTTAACTTGGCTTGCCTCAAACTGGTTATTACTTGAAAACGGTCAAACTTATCGCAGCTTTTTAACCCTCATTCGAAAGTTTATTTAATTTTTTACCAAAGAAGATCTTTCAATCTATTGGTTTAGTTAAATAACTTAGTTTACTAAAGCAAATAAGCTCGAAAGAATTGTTTTGCCTTTCTCGTACACCGAAGTGTACTGAAAGGCTAAATGTTCACTCCAAAAACCAATTTTCGATAGAAGGCTCGGAGAATCAAGTCACATATGCCAATCAACTCAGTTCGACGAATTGAGATGACGTCTGTATGTGTCTATTAGAGTGGGTCAACGTTGTATGGAGAAAACTTAATTTTGATCGCATCAACCCGGAACAAAGTTTTTTCAATCTGTATTAGCGTCCAAAACAATTTGGAAGCGATTGGTTGCGTCCTTGTATTCCGCCTTGCGATTGAAATTGGTATGGAATGTAGTATGGGAAAACGTACTTTTCTGTATTTTATTCAAAATTTGAATTCTTTTGTCCAACACCATGAAACTATTGACGTTAAAGTATAGCCTAGGATAAGCCGAAAAACTTTGCCGAAGACCGCAAAGTGATCTCGACTCTCTCTTTCGCTAAAAACTTGATCAAAACAAATTATCATTCTTTTTGATTCTAGAGCAAGATGTAGTCGTCGTCTTCGCATTTCAACCAAAAAATCATTGGAAAACTTAATACACTTCCCGTAATAACACAAAGAGAGGATCGATGAAGAGAAATCGAAAATGCCAGTTAGGCCTCAATGAAGAATCAGTGTCGAAATTTCAATCGCAATGCGGAATACGGGGACGCAACCAATCGCTCCCAAATTTTCACAGCCTGAGGGCATCCCGGGAAGGAGTTCCCAAAACCCCTGCTCCCACCTGGCTCCGTCTCTGCGGGGACGTGAGCACATTCGGTAACGCCAAACCGGCCAATAGCCAGCCCCATATCCCAACCCAATACAGTCCACTGCGGTAAGTATCCAACAGCGTCTCACAATTCAAGATGGCGACTGATTAATGGAATTTATGGACTTGAAACCATGCAGTATGGGTATATTTGATGTGGGGAAGAAATCTGGACTCCAAAAATGACAAACAGAGTATCCAAGATGGTGGTCTAAAATCCAAGATGGTAGCTCAAAACTCAAAATGACTTCTGTTTAATGGAGTTTTAGGCTCTAAAACCATGCAATATGGGTATATCTGGTATTGTGACGAAGTCTGGAGTCCAAAAATGACGATTAAAATATCCAAGTTGGCTATCAAAATATCCAAGATGGCGTCTCAAAATTCAAGATGGTGGCATAAACTTCAAGATGGCAGGTGTTTAATGAAGGTTTAGGCTCTAAAACCGTTCAATATGGGCCTATTTGGTATGGGGAAGGCAACCGGAGTTCAAAAATAGCTACCAGAATATCAAAGAAGGCGTCTCAACATTCAAAATGGTGGCTGTTTAATGAAGTTTTGGACTCTTAAACCATTCAATATGGGTGTATCTGGTATGAGGAAGAATTCTGGAGTCCAAAAATAGCGACCAGAATTTCCAAGCTGCTGGACTTCAATCCTAAACGGCGACTCAAAAATTAAAAACCAGATAAACGATATGATCTCTGATGTCAAGAAATGAATTTCTGTTAAACGTATGAAAGTGCAATATTCATCAACATGTCACTTGAGTTGTGTTGAAATGTGTTTTCGAAGGCACGAGAAAGGCGCCATCACCGCTAGGTGGATTAATTAGGGTTTTTTATCTGTATTAACGAGATTTTTAGCCCTAGGCTAGTTAACCTCGGGACCCACGCTTTACTTCCCTTCCGAAGGAAGAACTCACATTTTGTGAGTTTGTCGGGAGTGGGATTCGATCCCAGGTCCTCGGCGTAATAGTCAAGTATTCAAACCATCACACCAGATCCGCTCCACAGTATTCAAAAAACAATTAGTATCAACTCGTTAGTCACAAGCAATGGTGATTGGATGAGCAGACAATACAATTTTCAACGTTCTTCCCAAGTGATCAATCCTGGGAGAAATATGTGGGAAAATGGTGGCCCACAGCTACAACCAGGATCGATCGTATTTTACACTGATGGTTCTAAATTAAATCATCAAGTTGGTGCAGGTGTCACTGGCCCAGGAATTAACGTATCAATACCTATGGGCAAGTGGCCAACCGTTTTTCAAGCTGAAATTCAAGCAATTTTAGAATGTTGTAATATCTGCTTACGTAGAAATTACAGGCATTCAAAAATTTGCATAATGTCTGATAGTCAAGCAGCTCTAAATGCTTTGAAATCAGCATCATGCACTTCAAAACATGTTTGGGAGTGTATCCAATCACTTCAACAATTAGCTTACCGAAATGAGGTGAAGTTGTTATGGGTTCCAGGACATTGTGGAATTGAAGGAAACGAGCAAGTCAATATGCTAGCAAGACTTGGGTCGTCTCATTAATTCATAGGTCCTGAACTATTTTATAGCGTATCTGAATATTCTCTCAGAATGGAGTTTAAAGCTTGGAAACAGGAAAAATTAAAATCCATATGGGAAAACACCACAATTGCGAGGCAGCCTAAGCGTTTTATAAAGCCAAACGTTGCAAACACTCGCAAGATTCTGGAACTTTCCAAAAAAGATTTCAGTACTTTAACCGGCCTCTTAACAGGTCATTGTCCGAGCCGGTATTATCTGAAGCTAATTGGAAAACTTCAAGATGATGTATGTCGTTTTTGCGGCATAGATACAGAAGACTCGGAACATTTGTTATGCCATTTTAATTAATTGTAACTAAAAGAATTAGGTTCTTCGACAAAAGACTAATAGAACCCTTTGATGTTTGGAGAACAAACCCAAATACGGTGGTTCAATTCATTCGAAGTGTGGCATCGTGTTGAGATACCGCTTCTAGTCAAAGTCTGGTGTTGTATCGATGTTCTCCAACTGAGTTGAAATTTTCAGGGCTTGGTTTTCCATATAAGGCTAAAATGGCCCTTAAAGATTTCATGTCTGAAAATAGGTAAAATCACTTAAATCGCAATAACTTCCGCAAAAATTAACGGATTGAGCTGAAATTTGGCATGGATCCTGTACTGCCCATAACTGCATAACAGTCACATTCGACAAAAGTAGGCATTGGAGAAAATGGAGTTTAAAGTTTGCAACATGTGCTAGTATGGAGACGATACGAAATTTCAAAAAATTATCAATAATTTAAAATTCATCCTTTTGCAATGAAATTTTCTACAGCTCTTCTTGTATGCTGGACGAATAGTTAAAAAAAAAATCAGAACCAAATATGATTGATATTGGGCTTTGACACCAGTGTGTATTTCCAGTGTGACTGTTATGCGGTTACATTAATTAATTTTAGCTAATGAGACAAAACGACTTGGTATTTGTTTCACATTTTGCAGATCAAACTTATGAAGTTCATTTGGGGGGATGAAAGTACTGATGATTGGGAGATGTTCCCCGGTATTAACTCAGTATTGGCAAAAAATGCAAATGTTACAATTATGCAGCTATGGGTAGTGTATTCCTATGCCATTTTCATTTAAACAAAGCGTGTGAAGTAATACACAGCAAAAATTTCTGAGAATTACACCCGACGTAAACAAATTTGGCATTTAAACTTCTATCTAATCCTAGATCTAATCTCACTGAATTTTACATTATACTATTTGTTGTATGGAATGTTGAACGCAAGCTTCATACTGAGAGCAACGTGTAAATTTTGAAACAGATGGAAAAATGTATGTGATATGACGGGGTTCTTTTGTTACAGGTTATATGCTGTAACATTTTTTAACTTGGTAGGTTATTGAATAAATAAATAAATAAATATGTGAACCAGATGCGTCAACTTAAAACTTTCGAAAACAATTTTTTTCTCGGGGAATGAATTTTACCCCATGATATATTTTTAGCTCTCGGGTAGCGTCAACATTCTCAAGAGCCCTTTCAATTTTTTTAAGATAAGATACAGATCATAATTTATCATTTTGTTATAAGGGGGAAAGAGGGTAAAATGACCCTCAAATGCTTGTTGTTGAATAAATATCATTAGCTAAAATCAACGGATTTGTCTATAAAGTAGCTGTCTCCGGCCAACTTTGCCTTGCTTATTGCGTTTTTTTAACGTCCCACGCCCAGGTCTCCATTTAAAATGTTTGAAAAATCAATATTCGAAAAGTTTCAGTTTCCCTATGTTTTTTTGCTCCATAAACCTTCTTTGGATACAAACTAACAGAAACCTGCTTACTTTTCTGTGGTTTGAATATGCAAATTGTATTCAGCTTCAGGAGCTGTCTTATAAAGGTTAGTGATCAAAACAAAAACTTTCAGAAAACTATCCTGTTAAAGATCCTAAATCCTAAAACGTTAAAACAGGGATTGGTTAGCGTCAAATGATCAAAAATTAGGTGTAAGTTAAAAAACGCTTTCGCAATTTTCCTGCCCCATACTGTTTGTGGGCTTCGTGGTCGTGCGGTTAACGGCGGCAGTCGTCTAGGCGTATCGTAAGTCTCGTAGTGTGGGTTCGATTCCCGCTCCAGTCGGTGGAAACTTTTCGTCAAACGAAAAATTCACCACTGGACCACTGGGTGTTCTGTGTGTTGTCCGTTGTCTAGTGTAAGTAATGTGTTCAGTCTGTGCAGCCTCTGGCTGAAGACGGTGTGAATTGTATTTAATTGTCTTTGTATGTGCAGTTGCAAATATACAACTGAATTTTTATATATTAAGGTTGATTTCATGGAAGATTTTTCACTGTAAAACTTTGAAATCAACACATGGCTAAAAGTTAGAAACAAAAAAAAAACAAACTCATTAAAAATTATTTAATAATTTTGAAAAAAAGAGACAACATTCTTTCAATGTCTGCGGACGTTAACGTTGAACCATTCGTCATTGAAATCATCGACATCATTCTAGATTTGAAAGCAGTTTTTTCGTTAAAATCAAAAATTTTTGCAACGAAAATGGATTCACTGTGTTCCACATGAGGAATAGAATACAGTGAATACCTTTTTCTGATCGTTGTTTTGATTTACAGCGGAAAAACTGCTTTTCTATTTCCGAAAAATTATGACGGATGCTTGAGCCTTAATGTTTTTGAGCCGTTTTACTATCCAGAATCGGTGTATTCCAATCAAGTAGAATTTTCTTGATTCTCTCAGGAATAAATATAAAATAAGTTACTTGCGTTTTAAAAAAATAAGTGGGGGAAATGGAGCGTATAGATAAAATGTTAGAAAGAACCCAAATCACCAAAATATTATAACAAACCTTGAAAATTTCAGCTCACTCGGAGAACATCGACTCCACATTCTTTGGAAAGGGAGTCGCGGTACCTGCGAACTGGCTTTTAAACGTTTCGCTGAATTGATTTGATGACCCCTTCAAGGAACTTTTCTTGTATTAAGAAATTAGGCAATTTAGTTAAAGCATCAGCTGCTATCAAATCATTTTTAATTATTCAAACACGACAAATTTCAAAATTATGGATGATTCAAGTTATTTTGGGGCTGATTTCATCAAATTTCCCGATTGAAATTAATTTTCTCGACTTTTTCCTGTTTTTTTTCGGCGTCCGACGTCTCAATTTGCACGGCCGAGTAATTAGCATATATTTTGCCGGGATCTCAACTATTTCGACAGTTTATTGTTGAGAATCGGAAAACGTTTTGCTCGGCCTTTATGTTGCAAACTGAAATTATTGCAACATTTTCAACAAAATATTAAAAAAAAATACATCGCTACTTAAAATCATTACCGTCAAGGCGCCATTCACCGTGGGGGCTCCATTCGCCGTGTGCCTTCGAATATTTTTTCATTATTTCCATATTATGATTGAATGATATGACAATTTCCCTTCAATTTCACCAATACAGGGTGCGGCAGGAAAAAATGCGAAAAGTTCAAGACACTATTACACGCTAAATATGGAATATATATGACTATTTTTTCATGACAGTGTATCAGTCAATGTCTATAATCTAGCAAAAAGTTTTTAATAGCTCATTATGTTAGTCATAAATGATCAAAATTTTATTGCATTCGGTTGGTTAAATCCAGAGATATAACAGCACAAAGTTGCCTATTGGGTAATTATAACTTTTTCTAGAATCTTTCTAACTTCATAGAGAAAAGCCCGATCTTTTCCAAAATTGGATTACTAATACATAACTAGTTGATGAACTCACAGTAAAATTTTGAGAATTTTCGATGCCCTTTTCGAAAAGTTACAGCTAGTTGTACATATTTTGAAAAGTGAAAATTTTACCTGTCCCAGTTATTTTGAGTATCCCCTGTACAATGTTGTATTGGTGAAATTGAAGGGAAATTGTCATATTATTCAATCATAATATGGAAATAATGAAACAATATTCGAAGGCACACGGTGAATGGAGCCCCCACGGTGAATGGCGCCTTGACGGTATTTACTTTCCTAATGCATCAAGTTGGGAACAGCTCGCTAGCGTAGTATACAGTTTGGATCAAAAATGACCCTAATGCACAAAGAGGGTTAAGGAAGATTTCTTAACTCAGTCCGGATATGCATGTAGTTCATTCAGCTATTTTTTACACAAACAAAAACGCACAAAAAATATGTTGACAATGGTGCCGGAAAGTGCTACTTTTCAGAACACGTGCCGAAAAGTAGGACTTTTCGGCTCTTTTATTTTAGTAAAAAAAGTAGGCCGTTTAAACATTGCTTTGCTTAGTGAAATATAGACGTTTTCACAACGCAATGGCAAAAATAACTATTAATTGCCTATACAAATAGTTGAAAAGAATGACGCAGAAAAAGCGACTTTAGTTAAAACGTGTTGAAAATAATAACTTCACAGTAACTAGCTCGAAAATATTAACCAAGGCACCAAATAGTGACTAAAGGAAGGTGGCCTTCGAATTCGGGTGCTTAACTTAATGAATGAATTTGGAAACAATGTTTTTCTGGCTTTCAATCAAACAACCTCGAATCATGTGGTGTTTTGGCCTCGTTGTTGCTCACAGTGCGCGGGGCGATTGTTGCCTGAATGCTGGTGGAAAAGAAAACTTCGAAAACCGATTTAGAGCCACTTCCTTCGCGCGGGGTTCAGCACAGAGCACAGACAGACGGTAGGCAGCAGAACCCCGAAACTCGTGGAACAATTATTATTAATTTTCAAACCCTTGCACTCGGAGTACCGTTCGCTCTCTCGGGCACACGCACACGTACACACACATTCCTAGGCGAACGATCGACCGACCGACCGACCGACCGACCGATGCGATGGACGGACAAATCCCGGGAATGACCCCCACCGTATTAAAGAAGATCAGAGATTTTCCTACCTTGGACGTGACATCCGAAACTTCCCGCATGATCCGCTCGAACTCGGCCGTCTCCTCCGCTTGTTTCTGGTTGTGGAGGGCGATTTTCTCACTGAATTTCCGCGGATTGGCCATTGTTGTTGATTGGTTTATTTGGGTACTTCCTTTGGGGCAAGAATTTTCTTCTCTCTCGCTGTCGGCAGGAACTTCCACACTTATCCAAATTCTTAAGAGCACTGTTCACTTCAATCACTTTCCCCTATTTAGTTGTAATGCGTACGACGACGATTTTTAATCACTTCAGCGCGTAGGAATCACACTGCACTAAATCCGATGACCCTTTTATTTTGATCCAGAATCAGTGGAAAACTTCGTCTCCCACTCCCACCGCCCTTCGTCGACACTTCCAACCTGGGGCCCCGTTCCGTTAGGTTTCTGTTTTTCCTCTGGATTTTCCTCTACGCAAAATTTCACTTTGCCCACTAATATAGGCACAGAAAGCACTTTTCTTCACGAAGACACATCTTTTTCCGCTTCCTTCTCGCTGGTAGTCCTAACAGAACAGAAAATTACTCCTCATTGAGGAGGAACAGAAAGATAAGTTGAGATACGAGTCGCGCTGCAAAAATCTGCACCGCACCGTCGTCGTCCGTCGTTTTCCACCCGTTTTCTATTTTCCTTTCTTCAGCGAAGAGAAAAAAAACACGTAGAAAAATCCTCCCACCAAGACCAAGTCCGTGTCCGTGAACGGTGTGCGGAGCCGCCGATGACCACGACAACCAGAGCAGTGCGCGCAGCAGGGGTGCCAGATGTCAAGAAATTTTCAGTTTGGAACATATTGATGTTACAGTTACAGTGGAAGACATTCGATTAACAATGTTCAAATATGTTTAAAATTTGTTAACGCGATTCGTGTTCTTCGTGAAAATATCAAGGTCTCAAGTTGGATCTCCAAAAACGTTCTGTCACCCAATTTATGCCAATAACAATGTCTCGATTATATTTCAACCGATTTAGATCATTTTTAGCAGGAAGATAGTACCGCCTAATCTCACAATTGGGATTATCTTATTTGGCAATATGATCATTTGGCATACAATGTAAAGAACGGTAAACGAGAGAAGAAGGATCATAACTGACGTTATGCCAAACGACATGACGTTATGCGAAAGAGCATTACGCCAAATGGGGACCTCCCAAATATCAGCTGATTCGGATACAAGACAGCCGAGAAATTGCGTTAGGTGTTAAGTGAGCGACAGAGGACTTTTGTGTGGGTAAGTCAGTATACTAGATATGGTGGTAATCTAGATATTATTTCTGTTTTTCTTTAGGGAAACAGATTTCTGAGGACATATCATACCCCAAAGTTTTTTCGAAATCTAACATGTTTCTATTCATGCTTCTATTATATCATATTTTTTCAATTCCAATGCTTCTTTTGGACGAAAAACTGTGTTTGGGTTACAAGTGCTTTAGGTTGTGTTTTTCTGAACAGGGTGGCCACTCAGAGCGAAAAAAAAAATTCCCGAGTTTTTCCCGGTTTTCCCGATTTTTTTTCCCCGATTCTAAAATAGAATGATTTACAGTGAAAATTAAACGTAATTTACTAAGAAAAATTTAAGAGAATTAATATTTAATATTTTCAAATCCTTAGATTTAACATAGTATTTATATAATTTTGAAAATAAGTTATGTGTTGTTTGTCTCGTATCCAATGAAGGGCATTGAAATTACGATATCTTCATTAAACATTCCTTAAATTTATTTATTTATTTATTATTAATACATCAACAGACTTATTGTCCCAATGATGGTTAGTACTTAAAAATAACAACAAAGCTCGGTCAAGTAACAGTAAAAATAATACGTACAACAGAACAAAACAACTACAATACAATTCATTACACTATTCTGGAGGTGAGTTCTTCAATAAAATTACGGCGGATGGTTTGCCTGGGAAGATGGAAGTCAAAACCTGACGCTACTCTGTTAAAACTACGTTGCAGGCCAATCATTGCACTGTTTTGTCCAAAAAGAGTTCGTCGGAGCGACAATCGTAACATGACATTAGCCCGTAGTCTTCTGCTGCAAGCACTAATGTCGATCAGTGCAAGAATAGCAGGACAATCTATTCTCCCTTGCAGCAAATCCGCGATTATCATCGCTCTATTAAGGTGTCTTGCTGCATCACTAAGTTTTCAAACGAATCATTGACATTTTGCATTTTAATAATTGTTTGCCTCGCGTTTTTGAAGTGTTAAAAAACTATCAATTCTGCAGCAACGCAGCAGAAAAAGTATCATCGCAATCACTGCGAGTGAGCATATAGGATGATACTTTTTCATACGAATATTCGCTTTGGTGGCAGAGAATTATCACTTTGAAATTTTAAGGCTAATATCCAACATGGCTGCCGATGCTGATGATGCCGTAAAAAGCCTTAACATCTCTGCGTGTTTGTAGCGTTTCGAGGTGTATCAATCGACATCTACTAAGATAGCTCGGCAATCGGTGAGGGTCACGCCAGGGAAGCCTGCGAAGTGCAAAACGGATGAAGCGACGCTGAACCGATTCAATCCTTTCTATGCCGTTCTGATAGTATGGAAGCAAGACAGCGGAACAATATTCTAGAGTCGAACGAACAAGCGAGCAATAGAGTGACTTAAGGCAGTAGACGTCGGTAAAGTCCTTGGCAATACGGAAGATGAATCCTAGAGTCCTAGAAGCCTTCGCAATAACATACGACAAATGGTGTTTGAAAGTCAGCTGAACGTCCAGAATTACACCTAAGTCTTTCACATGATCAGCTCGTTGAAGTTCTGATAGTTTAACAGGATTGGCTGTTTTCTCCGAGAGAACGAAATAACGGTGCATTTTTCGGGGTTAACTACCATACGATTCAAACTGCACCAGTTCGCGAAGGCATTCAAATCAGCTTGAAGCATCGTAGCATCACAGATAGAACGGATGTGCAGGAACATTTTCAAATCGTCTGCGAAGCTTAATCGTGGGCCTTTAATAACGTAGTTGACATCGTTGAAATACAGCAGGAAAATTAGGGGACCCAGATGACTCCCTTGAGATATTCCAGAAGTAGCCTTGAAAGTTTCCGAGAAATGTCCATCAACTCCAACCGTCAGAAAGCGTTCTGTGGGGTAGGAGTAGAGCAAGCGTAGTGTCTGGCCGCCGATCCCGAGTCTCTCAAGTTTAGCGATCGTCACAGCATGATTAATCTTGTCAAATGCAGCGCTCAAATCCGTGTAGACCAAATCAGTTTGGGCTTGTTCAGCCATGCTGTCCGTAATGTGAGATGTAAGGTTCAAGAGATTGGTGGTAGTGGATCTACCCGAGATGTAACCATGTTGATTTTCACTGATGTACGTCAAAATTGTCAGTATGATTATAGGATTTCTTAGTAATATTCCAAAACTCTTCTGAAAAATTCTTGGTAAGTTTGTTTGGGAAACTAATAGGCAATAACAGAATGCCCAGAAAAAAACATTCTGAATGAACTTCAGGTTGAATATCTGGAAAGATCACTCGTGAAAGAATTTTGGAAACGATTTGTGTAGTATTTTTGATGGTCATTTTCAAGATATTTCAATAGAAAACCAGTGGCGAACTTTATGGTACCGTAAATGGCTACTGCAGAAAGTCAGGCAGGTTACTTAGCATGGAATCGTTAGTTCTAGGAGAAATTTGAGAGATCAATGAAATCTTAGATTTTGTCTGATACTCGTCTAGCATTCAGTTATTTCATCAACGATTGCAATATGAATCTCCCAGAAATTTAATTTCTGATTACATTTTCAGATATGTCAAGAATTTCTCCAGGAATTCCTGAAAGATTAGTTTTTGAGAAAGTATTTCCCCCAAAACGTAGAGGCAGATTCATTATTTGGGAATCATTTATTTCCATAAATCATACAACTATATTGCTCCAGATGCTTTTGAATACTCACTGGAACTCTCGCGAGAATTTCAATTGGTAGTTTAACCCTTATGTGGCCGGTAGGGTACCCGGGTACCCAGCACCCATTTAAAATACACGGCGTAGAAAAAAGCAAAAAGTTTGCCGGCCACATAACGGTTAACTAGAAACTAAGAATACTCAAAATTCTCGAGAATTTGCTAAACCAGGAGATTTACCAGGGACTTCTGCTAAAGCTTCGCCAAAAAGGGATTTTTCCGATACCTTACTCCTGTTTCCTCCGAACATTTTTATTCACAAGTTCAATAAATGAGTACATCCAAGAACTTCATGAAAAACAACAGAAATCTTTCAAACAAAATAATAAAAATACTTTTATGAGCTACAATAGGCGTGCTTTGAGTAATTCCATCAGATATTAAAAATCCCTTCAAATATTCTTTCAATTGTTTTAAACTAACTATTTTTCAAATTGTAAAAATGTTTTCACCAGAATTACTCATCCACAATTTCATAATTTTGAATTTTAATTTATTCTTGGGGCAATTCATAGATTCATTCAAAATTTTATCAGCATCCTATCCAAATTTCTCAAAGACTTTTCGCTCAAAGAACAAAAGCTATATCAAATATTCTCCTAGAGATTGCACAAGGATAATTTTATAGAAAGAAGTTATTTTAGTTATGTTTTATAAAACTTTTATTGGACGCTTGATGTTTCCAGAAACATGTACATCCTTAAATGCATAAGTGACATATGAATCTATAAATATTTAAATGTGTCTCAACCAGTCTTTCCACCAGAATGTTCTTTAGAATATCTTTGAAATTGTTCAAATTGTGATGTTAGGTAACATTACTATGATTAACTTTAATTGTCATGACTCGACGAATTCCCAAGAATGGTTTTTACGCCAGTTCAACCACTATGTTATATAGTTCAACAGTTGTTATGCTTAGAGACTGTACAAATTTTAGAATTTTGGAAATTCCCGATGACTAGCAAAATTCCCCAGGTTTTCTCGACTTTTTCCCGGTGGTTTCAAATTCCCGAGCTTTTCCCGGTTTTCCCGACTGGGTGGCCACCCGGTCTGAAGAAAACACTATATGTATGAATTTTGTGTTGGAATCTCTGGAAGAATTTCTGCAGGAATCACTGAATGAAATTATGCAAGAATCCATGGAGGAATTCGTACAGGAATATTTGAAAATGTGGGCGACATTTTAGCAAGAATTTCAAATGGAATTCATGGAGTAATTCTTGTAAAAATTACAATTTTTGGAGGACACCTGAAAGAATATCTGAACGAATTCATGGAAGAATTTTTGAAGACTACCGCTTCTGATTCATATGCAGAAGGTCCTGGGTTCAATCCCTGGCCCGCCCCTTTTCTCCTACTTTGTATCTTTCTATATACTTCCTTCCTCCTCTCTATATATACAACTCATGTATATTCACATGTTCATAGCCATCGCTAGAACAGAAACGGGTTTAAGAAGCCGTTTCCCTTCCACAGCATAGTGTCTCAATCCTATTAGATAAAGCCTACAAGTTATGCAATCAAGCGAACTGTGCCGCACATCTTCAGAATAATAAAAACACACAATTCTATCACTTTACCCTGGTATCCACGCACCAATGTGTGAACCTTCTGCCAACCAAGTCCCAACAACACTCCGACATCCGCATGAATTTGTGCTGACGCAGAGGTATATTCAGTCAGACGTGGATACAAACGATTGCAATCATCACTTTCTGACGCTTTCCCACATTGACCTGCAACCTGACGTGGCAGGCGCCATTGTCGCCTAAAAATAGAAGATCACCAACGCTAACACACTGAAGATGCCTGTTAGTCCCCGGCAAATATCTCATTGGTTTCTAGTGTGAGTGTAGCTGGTCTGGCGATACTGGAGTAGCATCTACGGGCGGTCAATCAAGCTCAAACTCAAGTTTATTCATGGAAGAATTTTTGAAGGAATCCCTCAAAAAATTTCTTAATATATCCCTGAAGAATTTTCAAAAAAATACCCCAGAAGGTTTTATAAAGAAGCCCCTGGAGGAATTTCTGAAGGAATCCATGGAAGGCTTTTAAAAGAAACCTTTAGGGAAATTTTGTATGTGCAACTGTGGCAGTTTTTGTAACGGAATACCTGGAGAAATTTCTGAAGAAAATACAAATTTATGATTTCCTGGAGGAATTAATGAGGAAATTCATGAAAAGTTTTTTTTTCGAATGTATAGCAGAAATGTATGGAGCAATCTCTAGTTAACATGGAACAATTTCGGATGGAATCAATGGAATATAAGCGATATAATAGATTTTTTATTTCTAAAGAAATCTATAGACGAGTTTCTGAAGGGAAATTTGGACGAATTTCGAGATTATAAGAATTTCCTAGAAGAATTTTTAAAGGAATTTACAGAGGCATTACTGAAAGAATCTCTGGAGGAATTTCTAAAGGAATCTCTGTAGGGTTTTCTATAGGAATACAGGGAAGAATCACTGGGGAAACGTATTGAAGGGTTTCTAAGTAATCCTTAAAGATATTTGTGTAGGTTTCTCTATAGGAATTTCTTAAGGAAACCCTTGAAAATTTCTAAAGAAATTTATTATAGATTTTTCAGGAGAAATCTAAGAAAAATAATTGTGAAATGGAAACAAAATTAGAAATAGCAGCATCAACTCCTAGAAGAATTTTTGAAGGATTCTATCGAGAAATTTCTAAAGGTATACTTGAAGAAAATTTTCAAAACCAAACCCTGACAGATTTAAAAAAAATATCTGCAGAAGTTTCTCAATAATGTAATCTTTATTTTATTTAAAAAAAAGGATGCTACGAAGGTTATCAGGTGTCAGGTATCAGTAGGTCGGCTCCATTCGGGAAATTTGTGCCATCGCCATGAACACGAGCCTATTCATCATTTACCTGACGGAGAAGGGAAGGAAAAAGGATAGGACATGGGAAAGGACAGGTAGAGGAATAGGATCGTCATACTGCTGGGAAGGTTATATAATCCTAGGAGGAATATTGGGAAGAGTCTTTTGACTAATAAACTCTATAACTTCCTGGAAGCCTTCCTGAAAGAAATCCTTTGAGAAATTTCGAGAGGAATCTCCTAAATGATTTTTGTTTTTTTTTTAAGAATCCCTGAGGAGTTTCTGTCAGAATTTATAAATAAATTTATTGAGAATTTTTAAAAGAACTCCCTAAAGGTATTTCTGTTTTGATTTTGAGAAAGCATCTGAAAGCAACCCAGCAAGAAATTCAGAAAAAAGCACGTGAATTTCTGTTGGCGTTCCACCAAAAAAATCTCCGAGTTCTTCCAGAAATTCATCCGGCGATATCCATAAATTATTTTTTTTTATTTTAGGCTCTTGTGCCGAGTTTTCGTACCCTCTAAGCAGAATATCCTCTACGAATGAGTGTAATCAGTTTTGTACCTTTTAATTACGGCGTATGTTGCTAATCCTTCGACAGATACGCGTATTTCGACTACCACTTGTAATCTTCCTCAGTGTCAGTTATACACTTAGGCTGATACAAATTTAATTTTGACTTTTTGTCTCTCCCCTCCCTTCAAAAATTTTCGGCTGGATTTTTCATTTTGAGGGGGCAGATAAAAAAATATCAAAATATCAGGTCATGCCAAAAATTCTTTAACAAATCCTATGAGTTTTTAATATTTTTCAGATTTAATTCTTTATTATTTTTATCCCCCCCTTCGACCAACCAAAGAGTGGTGGGACAAATATTTGTAACGGCCTTATTGTGATTTGTGAGTTCCATCTACGGACAATTATTTACATTTCCATAAAGATATCTTCAGATATTTCCCTATGATTTTTTTCCAGGAATTTTTCTTGTGATAACGCCAGAAAATGCTGTTCCTCCAGGATTTTTTATAGGAATTTCGACAACAAATCGTCTAGAGTTGTATCTAGAGATTTCTGTAGGAATTTCTCCAATAGTTCTCCTAGAATTATTCCTTGGATTTATCCAGGAATTTATCTAGGGATTTTGTAACAACCAAATAAAAAATAGAACAATTTATGACCCACTATGGGTGCCATATTACGAACAAATAATGATGGAACCCTATAAATGCTCTGATTTGTTTTTGATTACAAATGCTCATAAAATATAACATGACGAATTGACACAACAAAACATAAAAGTGCCCGGTTATCCCCAAAGAATTACAATATGCGATCACCGGATGACGAACTTTCATTAATTGATTTGAGTCCATCAGTCAATCCTGGAATTGTATTTTATTCGGCAATTAGCCTTTTAATTGAGGTTCATCGCTGCTGCTTTCATAGCTTGGTTTTATCTTAGCGAAAGTAGTTTTAATTCACTAGTTTTTACATATTCTTTAAAAATTTGGACATGTATATAATTTGGACATGCACTGCGATGTATGTCTTGTTCCGGAAAGCTAATAAAAGTAGATACTTCTGAATATCGATTATTGGATCAAACAGACCTTATTCTGATGACTTACGTTGAAAATACGCTTAACAATTAAAGAATTTACTTCAAAATTATCGAAAATGTAAAAATGTATACTTCACAGTCACATACAATATTCGATTGTGCTACTTTTCCCCGAATGCCGTTTCCCCGAATGTCGTCGTTTGTATGTACATGATTTACAGGTGATACTCAAAATAACTGGGACAGGTAAAATTTTCTCTTTTCAAAACATGTTCAACTCGCTGTAACTTTTCGAAAAGGGTATCAAATATTCTCAAATTTTTACTGTAAGTTCATCAACTAGTTGTGTATCAGTGGACAAAATTTGGTAAAGATCAGGCCATTCTACATGAAGTTATGAAGATTCTATAAAAAGGTATAACTATCCGATAGCCAACTTTGAGCTGTTGTATCTCCGGATTCAATGAACCGAATGCAATGAAATTTTGATCATTTATGACTTATATAATGAGCTATTAAAAACTTCTGACTAAACTTAAAATTCTTTACACGAATAAAAATTATTACGATCGGATTATTTTACTAATATAACACCAATTATTTCAAAACTTCCCTCTAATTGACTTGAATATACAGGGTGTTAGGTTCATGAGTGCAAACTTTTTAAAGGGTGATAGAGGACCATAAATGGTTAACAAAATTGTTCTACGCATATGGTCAAATCTCAACCGTTACGTAGTTATTGAACTCCCCATGTTTTTTACTGTTATTGCCTTAGCTGGTTATAACTTTAAAATGGTTAAACTTATCGCTGTTTTTTACCCTTATTCGAAAGATTACTGAATTTTCTATCGAATGGCATCTTTCAACCGATTGGTTAAGTTAAATAACTAAGTTTTCTAGAGCAAAACAGCTAAACATAGCGTGTTTTAATTTGTTTTTGTCAATTATCTTTGAAAAATGCGTAATAAATTAAAATTCTTTCGTTGGCAAAGTTGTGGCCCCTGTTCCGCTCTACAATTCGTTCTTTGATGACAAACTTCTTACTCTTATCATTTTCTTGCAATTTTGATTTAAATGTGCGGCACAGTGCGCAGAAAGGTGTTTACCACGACGATTGCAGATTTATGATCTGAAATGCGACGTTTAAATCTAAATTGCAAGAAAACGATAAGAGATAGAAGTTTGATGTTAAGGAACGAATTGTAGAGTGGAACAGGGGCCACAACTTTGCCAACGAAAGAATTTTAATTTATTACGCATTTTTCAAAGATAATTGACAAAAACAAATTAAAACACACAACTTGAAGGCTATTTGCTCTAGAAAACTTAGTTATTTAACTTAACCAATCGGTTGAAAGATGCCATTTGATAGAAAATTCAATAATCTTTCGAATAAGGGTAAAAAAATTGCGATAAGTTTAACCATTTAAAAGTTATAGTCAGTTAAGGCAATAAGAGTCAAAAACATGGGGAGTTCAATAACTACGTAACGGTTGAGATTTGACCATATGCGTAGAACAATTTTTTTCACCATTTATGGTCCTCTATCGCCCTTTAAAAAGTTTGCACTCAGGAACCTAACACCCTGTATTTTGTTTTAAAGGAAAGCAACCAAATAGCCGGCATTGAAATGAAAAAGTAATAGGATGCATATCAAAAATAGATAAATTTACTAAAAAAACATAGAATAAATGAAATCGTCATAACTTTTTTTCTTATTAATAATTTCAAATTAGGTAAACTGTTTTTCAAAGTTCATTATATTAGTCATAAATGATCAAAATTTCATTGCATTCGGTTTATTGAATCCGGAGATATAACAGCTCAAAGTTGGCTATCGGATAATTGTAACTTTTTCTAGAATCTTCATAACTTCGTGTGGAATAGCCCGATCTTTACCAAATTTTGTGCACTGATACACAACTAGTTGATAAACTTACAATAAAAAATTGAGAATATGTGATGCCCTTTTCGAAAAGTTACAGCGAGTTGAACAATTTTTGTAAAGTGAAAATTTTACCTGTCCCAGTTATTTTGAGTATCCCCTGTAACTGAGAGTTAACTAAATACAACAACTTCAACGGAAACTTTGTCTGTAGTAGTTATTTTAAAAACTGTATGAATTGCCATGTTAACAAAAACTTGTTAGCATTTACACTTGGAAGAACCGTCTTCTTTAAAAGAAGGGAAAATTTCTGGGAAAACTATATTAGCTGTCATGTTAACAAAAACTTGTTAGCACTAAAACCTGAAAGAACCGCCTTCTATGAAAAAAGCGAAAATTTCTAGGGAAACTATATTAGTTGTGATGTTAACAAAAACTTTTTAGCATTAAAACTTGAAAGAACTGCATTTTTAAAAGAAGGGAAAATTTCTAGTGAAACTATATTAACTACGATGTTAATTAAAACTTGAAAGAATCGCCTTCTTTGAAAGAAGGGAAAATTTCTAGTGATGCTATATTAGCTGCGACTTTAACACAAATTTAAGGAACATTTTTAGTGAATCAATATTAACTATAATGTTAACAGTTCTCAAAGAACTCGAAAGAACAACCATCTTTGTAGGAAGGAAGTTTCCTATGATTAAGTGTTAGCCGACAATACCTTAGAAATAAAACTAATAAAAGCGGCCTAGCCAGTAGCAATTTAGCATCTAATCATTTTTTGACAGTACATAATTTTTTTTTTTTTCGGGGAAACGTACTTATTCGGGCAAACGGCATTCGGGGAAAAGGGTTATTCGGGAAAACGGCATTCGGGGAAACGACATTCGGGGAACCGACATTCGGGGAAAAGTAGCACAACCACAATATTCATCTCAAAATCGTTGAATTGATAATTGTAAGAAATTTAAAAGCCTTATTGCAATGAAAACTGTTGAATAAAGAAGCATTGGGCAGCCAATCTCATAACATTTATTTATAACGCATAAAATAGGTGGTGTCCAAAATACATTGATCGCAGCAGCGAAGAAACGATACGGGGAAACACATTTCGCCCACGATCTTCCACCAAAAAAGCTATGGAACAACCTACGTCGTGAAGGCGTACATAACAACGCAAAGAAAAACGTATCGTTCGAGCAAGCCGACCCAGAAGAGATGAACCGCTTTTTCTGCGAAGGACATCGACTTCTATCAACTACAGACAGACCAACAGAAGAGGAACCAGCACATCGAACTGCTACGGACCGAGGTGAAATCCTGTTCACTTTCCGTCGTACAACCGTCAATGAAGTGTCTAGGAAGATTATGGAGGTTCAAACCAACGCTGCGGGCTCGGATGGCATACCGGTATCGTTTATCAAGATGTTAGGACCATTCGTGCTACCGTTACTCGTTCATCTGTTTAATGCTATAATCGACACGAGACGCTTCCCGTCTGTTTGGAAAAAAGCTGTTATCACTCCGATACCAAAGGTAGGCAACCCGACAGAACCGAAGGATTTCCGTCCTATTAGCGTTCTCCCAGCCGTCTCAAAAATTCTGGAAAAAATCCTTCTCGATCAAATTGTTAGCCATGTTGACTCCAACGATCACGATTTCCTTGCATCGAACCAATCAGGCTACAGAAAGGGTTATAGCACAACCACGGCTCTTGCAAAAGTTACGCATGACATCTATGACCATTTCGACAACGGTCAATGCACGGTTATGGTTTTGGTCGATTTTTCGTTGGCCTTTAATAGCGTCGATCACCGCAAATTAGAAAGAAAGCTTCGCGACGAGTTCTCCTTCTCCGATGGTGCATGTGATCTCCTTTCTTCTTTTCTGGATCATCGTACTCAAGCGGTAAAGATAGGAAACGTTACTTCTTCCCAACGTCCAGTTCTCGATGGCACACCACAAGGCTCGTGCTTGAGCGCCCTGCTATTTTTTTTTTTTTTTTTTTTTTTTTTTTTTTTTTTTTTTTTTTTTTTTTTTTTTTTTTTTTTTTTTTTTTTTTTTTTGAGATTTTACCCTAGAGGGCATTCATCTCAGCGCCCTGCTATTCACTCTCTATATCAATAGCTTACCCCGTGGGTTGAACTGCAATTATCAACTGTATGCTGATGATCTGCAGATCTACATATCTGGTGAAATTCGGGACGTAGATCAGCTTATCACGAGTATTAACGACAATCTGGAGATTATAGAACGATGGGCGAAACAGAACTCACTCTTCCCGAACCCCAAGAAGACGCAGGCAATAGTTTTTTGCAAGGAAGGTTCAGTAACACCAGCGACGAGCATCGTATTCTGCAGAGAGCGCATTCCATTGGCCGACTTCGTGGTGAATCTAGGACTGAAAATGGACTGCAACTTGAAATGGAATCGGCAAGTGAATGACGTGACAGCGAAGGTTTTCGGTACGCTGAAGACGTTTCGAAGATTTGCCTCCGTCCTGACAATGGAAACTCGAAGAAAACTTGTGCAGTCTGTGATAATTCCTTTCTTTACTTACTGCGACGTCATATACCATCCCGGTCTATCAGCTGCACTGCGTGACCAACTGAACCGATGTTTCAAGGCATCTGTTCGCTTCGTACACAGCATGAGGCGGCGTGAATCCACAGCTGCAGTTAGGAATACAATATTAGGACACGACTTGGAAACTCACTACCAGAACAGGATCAGCTGCTTCATACGTCAGGGATACGCAGGAACATTACCTGCATACCTACAACAGCATTTAAGAAGAGGACACCTGGAAAGACTTTGTACATTCTTGATTCCACAACATTCAACGACAAAAAGAAAAAGCATTTTGATCGCAGGTGTAATCCACTGGAATCAGCTTCCTTTAACTATAAGACAATTGCCAACTATCAGTTCATTCAAAGCAGCACTAGATAGACGTTAAAGTGTGTATGTAGAGATATGTAGGTGTTTAAAGATAAGAAGTCAAATTAGAATAGGTTGAATAGGATTAATTTTTATTCTGTTATTATTAACTGTAACTATTGCACTCCTAATGTTAACTCAAAATGTTGTTTTTCCTTGACCTGAAAAAAGGGTACTACCTACAGGCTTACGTATGTTCAATAAAAATTACAATTACAATTACAATTACATTACAAGTTTTCTACTGTAAATATATTTTGGTCATCTGACGAACTACATGGGGATTCTGTGTGATTGCATACTTGGAGGCATATTATGTGGTTCTGGCAATATTTCCTCGATTTCAACAAAAACTGTAATAGTTATCAAAATAGATGTCTGTTAAGCGAAGAAATTTGATTATTTACAAGAAAATATTTGTTAATTTATGCTACTTGCATGATAAAGCAGTATTCATGGCTAAACATGGAGTTAATTATTCTGTCCAAATTATATATACCTGAGGGTGTCCAAAACATATATTCGGTGTCCAAAATGCAATTCTGACAGGCGACTGCAAATTGTGATTTTTTTCAGCTAAAAATGCGTTTGTTAAGTTTTTTATCACCAGGAACGCAAAGTACAATCATATTATAAGCGTAGTAATCAGTGCTGAAAAATTCATTCGGCATATCTAAATTCAATCACCTATACAGCTCATTTTAGAGGCTGAACCTGAGAATATGGGATATGAAAAACTTGTGCGGCTAAACCAGTTCTGCAAGAAAGTCACGGAAAAAACGCTATCTTTCGAATGTATAATGTAAATGTC
The DNA here is from genome assembly GCF_035046485.1 of Aedes albopictus. Lineage (NCBI taxonomy): Eukaryota > Metazoa > Arthropoda > Insecta > Diptera > Culicidae > Aedes > Aedes albopictus. The sequence continues at coordinate 253,101,155 of NC_085137.1, read as the reverse complement.
ACGGACAACCTTTAAAAAATGCCAAATGATATTCACCGTGAATATCATTGGCATTTTTCGATGGTAGTCCGTGACATTTACATTATACATTCGAAAAATAGTGGTTTTTCCGTGACTTTTTTGCAGAACTGGTCTAGCCGCACATGTTTTTCATATACCATATTCTCAGGTTCAGCCTCTAAAATGAGCTGTAGGTGATTGAATTTAGATATGCCGAAATGAATTTTTCCGCACTGGTGGTAATAGTAACTTTGAAAAATAATCTATTCCTTTCTAAGGAAGCTAGGGGACGATTTTTCTAACGTTGTCCTCAGCCTGTCCAAAATACATGAATTACCCTATCTTTTAAAGTTTTGTAGTTCTCACAATCTAAGATTTTCACTAGGATTTTTATAAAATTATGTGAAATCATTTTACTGCCCATGATCGCATAACTGTCCCATATGAATAGGAAACCCAGCAAATATGGGACTGATATGCGATCATAGGCAGTTTGATTCATCGTGAATTTGCAAAGTATAGCGGTTACTATTATTGTTTTAGTTGAATTATTAGAAATCAGCAAGCGTCTGTCACATTTTTTTCAATTTGCGCGAAAAAATATGACTCTTGAAATCTAACAAATATTTATGAGAACCTTAAGCAATTTTTCTTAAAAAAAACATGATGAGAAGCTAAATTTTATTTGGATTATGAGAAAAATGGTACTGAAAATTCTTCACAATTTTGCATTTAAATTTTTGAACTGAAGGTTGTTTTGAAATGCTTGAACTTGAGCTTGATTGATCGCCCGTAGATGCTACTCCAGTATCGCCAGACCAGCTACACTGACACAAGGAACCAAGGAGATATCTGCCGAGGACTAGCAGGCATCTTCAGTGTGTGAGCTTTGGTGGCACTTGGTTGGCAGTTGTTCTAAAATAATGAAAAATTCTCTGTAAAAAAATGTTGGTATGCCGCAACATTTTTGAAAAAAAAAAACTAAAAGAAATCTGTAGCTAGATTTCAATGTAACTACTTAGTCCTAGTTTTTTTTCCTTGACCGGATTTATAGTTTGAATAACTGCAAGGTTTACGTATAATAATTATTAATTATTGTTAATAAATCGCAATTACAAAAAAGGCGCCGCGATAGCAAAAAGTTTTTGAACCTCTGGTTTAATGCAATTGACTGGATGTTGACATCAACACTGTCGTTGAAATAATCGAATGTCTTCCGAAATTGAAACGTAAACAATGTTGTCGTTAACGTTAACACCCTAGACGTTAACATGTTATGTTACAGCTACCGATGGTCTACTGTAATTCTACTGAAAAAAATTATGGATGAGGACAAGCGTAATATTTTTCCGTGGACATTGAAAAACAAATCACCTGGCATCCCTAGTGCGCCGCGGCGACGGCGAATGGACAAGGAAAAAATAACTCCACAGAAAATTTTCTACACTGAGCTGCTATGCCACCATCCGTCCGTTCGTCCATCCGTCTGTCGGTTCCACCGACCACCACCGTTCAGCCTGCTAGCTAGCTGGTCAGCTCAGCCACTTTTCCTTTGCTTCTTCTAATCTGACCCAATCACCAAACGGAAGAACTCCTCGCGATAATTACCACCGAATCCGCCGCGAAATCCACCGCGCGGTCACACAGCCGAAATATATCCACGAAATTCAATCACAATCCGGAGGAAAATCGCGTGGAAAAGTCGGAAAATTTTCGCTTGAAAACTTTTTTTCTTCTCTTCACAATCACACTCTTTGCTTCACGTCGTCGTCGTTATTTACGTATCTGTATAATTTTTTCTCCTTTGCTCGCTCGCTGACTGGCTGCTTGTGGTGTGACTGAAAACTACTCTGGGATGAAATCGCGAGCAAACTCAGGCCCCCGTTGCGACATCACCACTACCAACGCACCAGTCGACACGGATGCGATGGCAGACGTGCATCAAGTTGGAATAAAATTTCCAAGGGAATTCATCGGCGAAATCGATGCGATGATTGACCACTAAGAAAGTAAGATAAAATAAAATCGAAGACGGCTAATAACCATCTTTGATAAAATTCCAATAACTGACACAATCACTTCAAATTTACACGAATCCGACTGTACTCTCTGTGAGCAAGTTGCACATCTGTCCTTCATCTATGTACTAATTGTACAAACACCACGCAACCCAAAGGCAAGTACTCCACCACCCCACCCAGCCACCCACCCAAAACACACGCAACCACATGAGGAAAGAGCAGCACACACTAAAATATGGTCCAACTCTGTTCTCTGTTGCTCTAACGGTTCTCTAATGGGCTGTTTCTCTGTGCAGCTGCTGTGGTGTTGTTTTTTTTTTTTTTCTTTTCTCTTTTTTGGCACAGACCAAGTTGATCCATATAGCCAGGTGTTGTCAAGTTTCAATACTCAAATAATAACGAAACCGTAAAAAAAGCAATGATTTTCTCTTTGTTGTCTAGATTTAAAGAACTATAAACTACATTGAATTTATATAAAAAAAAATAAAACATATATAACATGAAATGAATTTCTCTAATAATGTTCAAACACTTATCTTTATTTCCTCTAGGAAATTGGTAATCTGTTTGTACTGATTGTAAGACTTTGTTTTAGCTATTTCAATTATATCTGTATTATTTATCAAAACCGGATATTTGTTGCGTATGCTATTGTATTTTGTGCAATCGAATAAGATATGTGGCAGGTCTTCTACTATGTTACAAGAATCGCATAATGAGGATGCAATTAAACCCCAACTGTGTAATCTCTCTTTAGTGGCTGTATGTAATGATCTTACTCTAGAAAGTCTAATGACGTCAATGGTATTAAATGGCATTTGGTAAAACCATGGCTTATCGCTAACCGAACTCAAAATTTTAAAATGATTAATACCTTTATCTTCTGAAATAATTTTGTATTTTCTATTCCAATCTTCTAATATTAAGTTTTTACAAGCAAGAATTACATCTCCTAGTGTTAAACCAAATGGAAGGACTGTTTGTCTATTTAAACTAAGTTTGGCAGCAGTATCTGCACGTTCATTACCTAAAATACCAGTGTGACTGGGTATCCACTGAATCACTACTTTACTAATATCTGTTTTCTCTAGGAAGATATAAATTTCATTGACAATGTAATTTTCTAGTTTTCTACAGTTTAAAATCATTTGACATCCACTTTTAGAGTCAGTAAGAATACATATTTTCTTTTTACCTTTTTCATTGGCATATTTAATTGCTTCTAAAATTCCTATTAATTCGGCATTTGTTATTGTAAAAAGAGGATTCAATTTATGACTAACTGATATCAACGTTTGAGGATCGTATAAACCAAAACCTGTGCCAGTATTACATTTAGTTCCATCTGTATAAATTTTGTAAAAATCAGAGTATTTATCATGAATTGTCTGGATAGCAATGGTTTTTAAAACATCTCTATTAGTTCTATTTTTAATTACTGATTCTAAATTAATACGGACTTCTAATTTATTTGTATCAAAATTTGGGAAGGTACTGTTCATGGCACAAATTTGAACTAAAAGGAAGTTATTTAAGGTGGCATTATTTTCTAAGAATGTCAAATGTTTCAAATCTTGGTCTGAAAAGGCTATTGAGGATAATGTTTCAACTATTGGACTATTTCTGAAGTAAAGGGTTTTTGCTGTTTCTTTAAGTGTAAGTATGCTAGCTCTTAAGTCAACTGGGAGTTCACCTGTCTCGGCTAAAACTACATGGTTTGGAGTGGACTTCAGTAATCTTAAAGACAAACGGAGACCTACGTTTTGAGCAACCTGAATTCTATTTAAATCTGTTTTACAGGCAGAACCATATATAGAAATACCATAGTCAATGTGTGATCTTACTAATGATTTGTTAATTTGAAGCATTACCTGGGGATGTGCCCCGCCGTTTTTCTTACTTAACATTTTAAGGATATTTGTTTTTTTCCTGATTTTGAAAATCGTTTCTGTTATGTGTTTTTTAAATTTTAATTTATGATCCATCCACATACCAAGATATTTCTGATATGGTTCTGTCTTTATTTTAACATTACACTAGTTTACAGCATTTTTGAACTCGGTAAGCTGATGATCATTTTTGGTGTAGAATCATGCCCTGAGTTCGAAAACGCGAAGGAAAAAAATTACAGTAGAGCGGAAATTTTTTCGACTTTCCATACAAGGTTGATGATTTGAAATCGATTTTTGTTCTATTTTTAAGCAACGTCGCTCACTTCACACATCTCATTCTCTGTAATCAATGCTCCGATTGAGCTGAAAATTTTACTGTAACTCGCCTACATGTGATATGTCAAATAAACGTCGAGAGAGAGTTTTTAAGTTGTTTTTTTCTTATTGAAAAAAATACATTTCTTCAAAAAATTTTGAGAATTTTGCTAAAATTTAAGAAGATCGTCCCTAAAACTCGCCAATATCTTGAATTTCATCAATCTGACGCAAAACCTGTATTCGAATGATCGAATGGTATTGTATTCAGCTTTTAATTTATGGAAAAAGATTTAAAATTGGTTGAGCAAAACGCAATATATTTGAATTTTAGTAAATTATATATTTTGAAAAGTTGCAAAACTCGATATTGAGCTAAAACTCAAAAACTGTTCTACTTAAAAAATTTTGAAGGTCGGGTTCGAAATCAGCACTAAATTGTGCTTCAAAAATTTTGGTCGTTGACAGAAGTTCACGACTTTCGTTTCATTTTGTAAACTTGTGTTATCTATTTGTATATTTAAGTTATCATGGAATTTATTGGTGAAACATACACAAGTTGACTTATCAGGATTTAGTTTTAATTTTAAATTTGAAAGGGTTGTCTGAATTTTATTTAGGATGTTATTCATTTTATGTGTGGCTTCCGGGATATTTTTAGCTTTAACTAGAATTGCAAAGTCATCTGCAAATTGAAAAAATATGGTATCTTCATCAGCTAAATCATGCAACTTTGACGTGTATATATTGAACAATAAAGGGGATAAAGGACATCCTTGGGGGAGTCCTTTATTCGTAATTGCAGATATTTCTTTTCCATTATTCAAAGTTATTGTAGCTTTTCTCTCTTTGAGGTAGAAATACACCCAGTCTACAAGATCCGAAGGTATCCCTGTCAAAGTTAAAGTTTCTAATAATATCTCAATATCAACATTGTCAAAAGCTTTTGACAAATCGAGAAATGTAACAATAGGGATGAAATTATTACGTTTGCTTTCTTGTATTTTTGATATTAAAAAATTAACACAATTAATTGCTGATGATCTTTTTTTAAATCCAAAGGAACAGTTAGGAATTATATTATTATTTTCGATAAAAGATTCTATTTCTCTTTTGACTACAATATTGATAGATTTAAGAAAAACTTGAATTAATGAAATTGGACGATAAGCTAATGGATCCATTTGAGGTTTTCCTTGTTTGTGAATAGGAACAATTTTAACTGTTCTCCATTCCTCTGGAATGCATCTGTTTTCAACTACTTGATTTAAAACTTTGACAATTTTTTCTATAATTGTAGAATTTAACTGTTTTAGGATGTAATAAGAAATAAAGTCATTACCAGGAGCTGATGAATCCTTTTTAGTCTTCAAAATGTTAAGAAAATCTATTGTTGTAATATGAATTGATGTTGTGGATCTTGTTTTCGGAGTATATTTTATTGTTTCAGTTGGAGGAAAGTTTATGTCCATGAATTGTTGTGCAAGTTTTTCGTTATTCATTAAAACTAAATTATCCTTTTTACTGAAGCTTCCACTCAACATTCTAACAGTGTTCCAGAGAACTTTAGGAGGTAAATTAGGGGTAATATCATCTATTAGGTTTTTAAAGGATTTTCTTTTTTCTCTTCTAATTATTGATTTAAGTTTTGCTCTTGCCTTACGAAAATCTAAAAAATTTTGTTGGGTTAAATTTTTAAAATAATTTTTTAATTTATCATTTTTCTCTTTTAATAATGTGTCAATTTCAGCAGTCCACCATTTTTTTGGCTTATTTTTCTTAACATTTAAGTTATATACAGATTGATTTATACATTCGTTTAATGATTCCTGGAGATCACTAGCGTTCCCAACTTCACTCACATCTATTTTATTGATTAATTTTATTGCTTTACTCTTATTAACTATTTTTTGTGTGTAATGGATAGCATTGATTGAATCAACTATTTTAAATAATATCATTTTGTGATTACCTGATAATTCTTCATCTAAAATTTCCCAATCTAATTTATTTGCAATTTGTGGTGTAGCCAGAGTTAAATCTATTGCAGATGGTATGGTATTTGGAAGTTTAATTAATGTTGGAGAACCATCATTAATAATAACTAAATCACTATCATCCAGTAAATTAACCAATAATTCACCACGTGGACATATATTATTAGCTGAATTCCAACTTGGATGGTGGGCATTCACGTCACCAGCAAATATGGTATGGGCTTTTAAATTATCTATGAATGCTAAGAGTTTTTTCAAAGGTTCTTTTAACTGAGAATTATTAATAGGCAAAGGCGGAATATAGACAGAAAACAAATAAATTGGTTCAAGTGTGTTAAGAATTTGAACAGCTATTACTTCAATGGGGTTAACATCTGGTAATTTGATTAGTTTGAAAGCTAAATCGTTTTTAATTAAAAACCCAACTCCCCCATATCCTTTAGATCTGGTGAGTTTTGGAAACTTATAACCATTGAAGTTTATGTCTTCAGAAGGCTTCAGCCAAATTTCAGATAATATAGCTATATCCACATGGTTTGTTGTGAGGAAATTTGCAAGAAGTGCTCGTGTCTCGGACGGACGAATGCTATTTATATTGTAGTATTATTAAATCTCTTGTTACATTAGCCATCTTAAAAACTGTACCTTAAAAACCTTTAAGGTTTTGTTTTTAAAGCGTGGATTTTAAAATAGACCCGAGTTCTTCGTTTATACTGATCAAAAGCAAATCTGAATTCCAATCACCTACTTCTTTACTTGTTTGAACGTTAATCAAATCTTGTAGTTTTCTGATTTTGTTGAAGATTCCAGATTTACTTAGTTCGTTAATTACTTCAGTTTTAATTTGTAGTTTTAGTTTTTCTATTTCTGTTGCTTTGTATGGATTTTCTTTGAATTCATGGATCGGTTCTTCGACTCTTTCAGGCAGTGGAAAAATATGTTTCTGTATGATTGGTTTAGGTTTAGGGATTTTCTTTGTTAAGTTTGTTGCTGAAGTGGAAGTGGGCGTGTTTGGATTGAAGTTTGGAATCAGGGGAGGAAATTCAGTTTGGGATTGTAACCGTATTTGTTGAGATCTGTTGGTTTTGGGATATTGCCTTGCAGCTTCCGAGAAAGTCAGTTTGTTCTTAGCCATTACTGTTCGAATCTGATCTTGCCTATGTCGTTCGGGACAATTGTAATCATTCGCAACATGTTCACCGTTATGGTAAGTTTCCAGTTCCCAAGTAGAGCGCTCAAGTAAAATTCCTCCTTTTTCCGTAAGTAATTTTGACATTTGTTTAACCGACAGCATTTTTACGAAACGATGCTGTAAGAAGGATGTGAAGAATAGGGCACTGCATACGGCGGTTGCTAGATAAATTGTTCGTTGTTCGTGTGGCGTTCCGTGGCCTTGTTGTTTACGATTTGGACTTAGAGAAATTTCGTTCGTTTCCTCAGGAAGTGTGATTGAAATTTAAATTTAATTTTTGCGCGCGTATGGGGAAATTCCAGATATTGAGATTTCAACGGAGTTCTAAGGGAAATGCTAATGAGAGACATTGCGCTGGGATTCTGAGGGAACTTTTAATGGTATTACAGCGAGAACTATGGTTGGATACTAATTATAAATTCTGCAATATTGGATTTCAGACTACGGTGGGAGGAATTCTGCTGGGACTCTGACGGTTACCTTGTGGATTGATTGATTGATTTGTCTTTATTAGAGAGACTTTCAGCCCTTGGCTGGTTCGTCTCTTTACCTTGTGGAGTTTGAGACGAAATACGAGGTAGGACAAAGCTTCACGGGGAATTTAATGAAATATTCTTTGTGATAAATCTTTTGGCATTCCGTACGAAGGTTTTTCTTTGGGGTTTCGCAGAAAGTCCTCTTGAAATTCTTCCAGATGTTCCACCGAAAAATCCACCAGAAGTTCGCACGGGATTCTCATAAAATGTGTCTGAGATTTTCATTAGAAATTCTTTTTCTTTATTTTGGGATCTTCTAGGAGTTCCTTCAGGGTTTTCTCCAGAGGTGTTTTCTAAGATTCTACCAGGAGTTTTTTCGAACTTTTCTACAATAATTTCATCCGGGATTTCTTAAGTATTTTTTATTCTGGGTTCACTCAGATATTTATTCGGAGATTCCCGCAGGAATTCCATTAGGGATCATTTCAAGAGTTCCTTCTAGGATTTCTACAGGAATAAATTCTTAGATTCGTCCTGGAGTTCTTTCAGTGATTCTTCCAGGAGTTCTTTCTAAGATACAACTTGTTGAGATTCCTCTAGGTTTTCTCTGGACGTTTCTTATGTGAATCCTTAAAGAATTCCTTTTGTAAATTCTCTATCTTCTTCCGGGATTCCTCCAGGAACTCCTTCTAGATTTCCTCTAGGAGTAAATTTATGGGTTCCTCTCATAGTGTCTTCTGGTATTTCTCAAGGATTTTCTTCTAAGATTACACCAGGGGTGGCATCAGGGACCTCTCCAGAAATTTTACCCGGGGTGTCTTCCGGGAATTTTTCAAAAGTTCTTTCCGGAATTTCTTCAGAACTTCCTGACTCCTGGAAAATAAGTCAAGGTTCTTCCAGGAGTTCCTTCTAAGATTTGTCCAATAATTCATCCAGGATATCCTTCCGGGATTCCTCCAAGAACTTCTACTGGGATTCCTTGCAGATTACATATTCTGGAATTCATTCTGGAAGTTTCCTAAACTTTGTTCATCGAAATACTCCAGAAGTTTTTTTATTCTTTATGGAAGTACTCCAAGACTTGCTCTTGAGTTCCTTATAAAATTTCTCCAACAGCTTCTTAAGGAATATCTCCAGAAGTTTTGTAGGGAATATCTACACGAGCGATTTCAGAGATTCTTTCAATATTTTCTTCCCAGATAAAAATCTGAAGACATTCCAAAAGGTTCTGGAGAAATCCTAAAAAAACTCGTGAAGGAATTCCTGAAAGAACTTCTAGAATAATTTCATAGGAATCTTCTGGAGGAATCTCGGAAGGAATTTCTAGAGCATTCCATGAAGGAATCTCTGAAGGAATCCCGTATGGAGTTACAGGAGTAATCCTAGAGAGAACTCCTGGAAGTTCTAAACAAATCCTAAACAAATTGCTGGAAGAATCTCTAAGGGAACTTCCTTTGGTATCCCAGAAAGAACTCCTGGAGCAATCCTGAATTAATTTCTAGAGAGATCTAGGAAGGAATTTCTGCAGGAATCCCAAGCAGAAATTCTGAGGGAATCTCAGAGCAATTCTCGTAGGGATCTCGGAACGAATTCCTGGAATTCAGAAAGATTTCCTAATAAAATGGTGAATGACTAATTTTTTACCAGGAATAGTGTATTACGTAAAGCTAATACCATACAAATTTCATCAAAATCGGTTGAATATTGGTGGAGATATCGTTGAAACAAGAAATTTTCCATTTGAGAAGTTTGAGCAAACGAACGTTTTAAAAAATATCACTTCTTCACCGTTATAGCTCTAGAGTCTAGAACAGGGGCGTACAATTTCGTTTCAATGATACACTTTCATGCAACATTTGAATGAGTCACTTCAAGTGTTTCATACATTTTTCTAATGACTCGGTCGTTAAAAAAAACTTTTTCACTCATCGTAGCACTCGGTAGTCTCCCACCCGGTCGCATTGCTTGTGCTTCACCCGTCAGAGCATTAGTGTCTCACTGGTGCGCGCTAGTCTCTCAATGGTTACGGGCGCCGGTTAATTGGATTTAAGTGGTCGAATTTGTTATCCTCTTTCATAAAACATAATTATCATTCTATTGGCGTGCACCACTATTTAAAAATGTGGTTTAAATAGTGTTTTTAGCATGTTGAAGTATTTCAATGACTCATAAATGAAACGAAAATCCAAGTGTATCATCCCATGTTTCATACACACTTGTTTCTGTAGCAGCAACGAACGAGTGTGTTGCTGGGTGAGAGATGATGCATCACAGCAGTCCGTTCGCATGGGAAACGATTTGCTACAGTCGTCGTACGTCATGTTTTTCTTTCGAAATTGCACGACCCTGGTCTAGAACCAAAAATACTGAACCGATTTCAATCAATCAACTGTTCTGTATGTAAAGTATACATGTAGAAATATTGTGTAAAAATTTCATTCAATTTGATCTAGCCGTAATAAAGTTATAGCCGCATATGTGGCACAAAGTCACAATAAGCAAAAATGTTTTTTGTATCATGACATTCAAACAGTTATAACTTGAAAAGTTTTCAAGCGATTTGGCTAAGAACAGTTTTTATAATGGTTTTACAGTTTCAAATGTTAATAAAAATCGGAACAGTCATGACAGTTGTACAAACAAAATAGTACACTCGGAATAAAATGATTAAAAAGTACCTAAAATATGCCTTGAAGCGATTTGAGTTTTGAATATTGTTCGTGCAGTTGAAAATCGGAATTTTTGACACGCGAAAATCGATGTTTCTCCTAAACCGTGTGTCGGACGTACGTCGGGCACAGTGCGCTGGATAGAGGGCCAGGTCCACTGTCCTGCGCACTACGTCCGACGTTAGGTTTCACGTATAAATTTTGAGAAAATTCGATTGTCGGGTGTGGGGAAACTTCGGGTTTCAACCGCGACGACAATACTAGAAAAACGTATTGAACCGATTTTGAGATTTTTTACCAGTTTATTGATACTCTGTTAAGAACTTCGAGTCAAATTTTCAGACGTCTTGACGAGTTACATCAAAATTATAACCTACACAATTTTTAAAACGGGTGAAAAAAAATTGCTAAAATCTTATTTTATGATATTAACAATATCTGCGCCAATATCAAACTGAATTTGTTGCCATTGTTATGGTATTAGCTACACATTTATTCCTGGTCAAAAAAAATTTGATTTTGTGAACGCAATCAAAAGCTATGCATTATTTTCTGTGTCCAAATTTCATCGAACACAGTCTTTACTTCCCAGGTTCTAGTGCACCATAGAACATTCAACAAACGAAATGAAATGATTATGATGCAACAGTTTTTAGAATCATTGTTTCCCTCTCAGCTAAACTCAAATGCTATTTACTTTTTTTTCAACAGTCGGACTATTTATAAACAATTCAGTTTTGGGGTGTCTTTATAAATTTTTAAACTACGTAACGGCAAATTATTCAACCTCAAGAAATTCAATTTCGTGTTCAGATGCAGCCATGCTGAGAGACGACGGAGTACACATTTTAGAGCGACGCGGCTAAATACTAATGCACACTGTGAACGCGCAGGCGCGAAAGGAGAAACACAAAGAAAGAGAAATGTCCCTTTTACTCACGGAATAATACATCGACATATTATTCCGTACGGAAAATCAACAACATGACTGACAGCATCGCATGACAGTGCCATCTGTTGGCAAATAGCTTTCTGGCTGCGAAATACTTATCAACTGCGAACGCTTAAGTAATTTTGATTGCAAAAGTTTTACGTGAGCATTACTTGTCCTATCCTTTTACACAGTACTTATCAAGTGGAAACTAGCCATTACAGTGCACACATTTTTTTGCTTGGGAGTTACATTCTTTGTCGCTATGTTCTAGCCCGCAATTTTTGCATCTGATCTTTGCTTTACACGCTTTGGCTTTGTGGCCATAGCGCCAACAGTTGAAACATACCCTCAATGGAAAAATGTACACCTCAACCTTAGCTGGTATACCGTAAACGTAAATTTCCTCCGGAAGCTTATCTCCTTCTACAAAAAGTTTTACTGAGTAGGTTGAAATCAATTCCTTGTTACTCATTCGTTTAATCCTTTCTACCTTCTGAATTTTCTTGCTACAGACGATGTTCGCCAGTATTTCCTCTTCAGTAATGGATGGCGGAACATTCCTGATCACACCAATAGTTTGCTTAAACATATTGGGGACGTACACGTTGTACTTAAACGCATCTGCTAGTAGTTTTGAATTGATTAGCGCTTCAGCATGTCTTGGTTGGTCAAATGTCACCTTGAATCTGTTTCTGCCTGCCACTGTGAGTGTTTTGTAGTTTTTAACCTCAATATTGTGCAAAATTTTTGCTACTTCCATTACATGAATTCGTTTTGTCTTGTTCTGGTCATTTCCGTTTTGTTCTTCGTGTAGTCTTGGCTCAATGAAAAAAGTCGTATAGATTGGGTTTTTAATCCAACCATCGTCATAACCTTTGTCATCTTTAGTCTTTTCCTTCCTTTTCTTTCGGTTTACCTGTTGGAATCCTTGTTCAGTCTGATCGAATGATTCATTTTGGTTCTCCTTAGTCGCTTTTTTGTATGCTCCTGTGTTCGATTTCATTCTCTTTCCACATAGTTCGAGTTCTTCATTTGAGTCAGTGTCACTTTTTTGTTTCATGTTCATGTCCAGGTCTTCATTGGCAGAGTCAAAGCTATCGGAGTTCATATCAATGGGAGGATCATCTCCTCCTCTTGCATCCTCACTACTCACTTCCTGACTCATCACGGATTCATAGAATCCCCGTACCCTCCAGGGTACCCTCTCGAATGCACTTAACCTAACCTTATCTAAATTTTTCTCTAAATAAAAATAGTCTTACAAAAAGTACTTACCTCTAAAAGAAATAAAAACTAATGGAACACTTTTTCTCTTTCTCTAATCTAATTCAATGTAGCTTAAATATTCACTTAAAACTTATTCAAAGCGAAAATCGAAGAGATCCTTTTCTCTAGAATATTCTATCAGAACGTGTCGCGACTTGATTGAACAGCCTGGTATACTTCCCAACTTGCTATCAAGACGGTTGCCGAGAGAATGTGGTGGTGTTGTTTGTGAGCTCGACGAGCAGTCAAGCTGAGAAAAAAAATATTTTCGATTCGCTGTCTGTCGCGTTGCGTCAGCTGTCATCAAAAAAGTTGCATGAAAGCGCCATCCGGGGGAAGATGTTGCACAAAACAAAAGCACAGTGGGACCTAGTGGGACGATCCTTTGAGTTCACTCAGCCCAAGGGGGGATGACGAAGGGCCATGGACTTATCCACCGATGAACCGAATTCATCGCGGTCCGAGAATTTTGACACTAGAGCGGGGTCTGTTCCAATCAGAATGGTTCAATTCTGATTGGAAACGGCCCCGCTCTAGTGTTAAAATTCTCGGACCGCGATGAATTCGGTTCATCGGTGGATAAGTCCATCACCCACACTGATAAAATTGCAAACTTTAAGTTCTAGATTGAGTTTAAATAAGGGCGAAAGTAACATGAGAGCTAGCATGAGAGAGTTCTCTTCATCGACTCTCTCTTCTGCAAATTAAAGTGACAAGATGCAAATTCAATCGAACTTTTTTACACTTAGACCAGGGGGAATAACACTGCCCCTGCTAACCGGAAAATGCGCATTTATCCGTTGCTAATTGTCGTTAACCGCGTCAAACTGCAGCTCAGTTAGCAGTGGTTAGCGACGGTTAGGAACGGATAAAAGTGGATTTTCCGGTTAGAAAGGGATATGTCATTCCCCTTGACTTAGACGCTAGATTGCATCGCAACCTAGCGATTTATGACCAAAAAGTTCAACAATACTTGCATCTTGTCACTTTAATTTGAAGAAGAGAGAGTCGATGAAGAGAACTCTCTCATGTTACTTTCGCCCTTATTTAAACTCAATCTAGAGTTTATAAAGCTCGTTTCAATACAATTTATAAGACATTGTATGATTGTCTTTATTTGAACGAATATAATAATCATAACAACCTGTTTAGCTTTGATATGGTAACGCATGAGACGTGTGCACCCTATTAATCATGGTTATGTTTGGTCAAACATAAACTTTATGGTTCCTTTCATATGGGTTGGGTAGTACCTGGGACGGGACGTGACAGCTCATTGGTACAAGCCCTCTTATTCTTTTTGTTACTGTTCATACGGGGGTTGCTCTAGTGTTGCCAACACTTTTCATATGCAAATCAATCAAAACTTGTTGACTAGTTTTATTTAGCATTCTACTTCAAAGAATGAGTTTGAAAACAATCTGATCTTCTTCATTTGGATCTCACACACAGACATCCATTCCTTGCCGGCAAACCTTCGGATTCATCGAAAATTAGTAAAAATGAAGCCCAGAATGATACACATCACTGCGCCCATAATGTATCGTTTTGCTCTTTATTTCACCATGTCAAGTTCCGGATGAAAACAGCACAGAAAGTGAGAAAAAAGATTAATGTTGTTAGTTATTAATTATCAATCATACGAGGTTTAAAAAATCCGTGACTACTAGCAACACGGCTAACTCAACAACAGAGTGCCCTCTTGTAAACGAACGTAACGCGGCGCAACGCTGCTTTTGTCAAATCGACCAATCAGAAGTGGTCTTTTTTGACAGGCAAATGGTTTCGTATTTGCACTAGCACCTGACGGGTCCCGTCCCAGATAAGTAAAAGGAAGATAATCCAATATGCTAGATCACACAATCCGCCATATTGGAATTTTAACTGACGGCTGGCAAGTTTGTTTTGGTTTGGAAGTTAATCAATAATAGCACGCCATGACCTGAAAGTTGTCAGTTCATGTTGTATTATGCTAGCGAGTTGATATGGCGAGCTTGTGTCGCAATTTCTAGCAAAGAAGATAATCATTCCAACGACTTGCTCCTCTAGAGCAATTCCCGTCCACTGAGAAATTCTGAAATCCTGCTGGATTTTTTTTGGAAAAATTTAGAATACATGGGGCCTTCGGGTAAAATTTACAGTTCAAAACCAAGCTGCCGGAGCTTCACCGTCACGCCTCTCCTCCAGATTCTGATCTTCAAACTCAGCTTTTTTGTTCAAATTATAAGGTAGCAAATATCGACATGCGTATTGATAATGTTATTGTGTCGAAATCATCCAAATAAGTTGATTTTTCTCGCCAAGCTTAACTTGAAATCCTGAAACAAACAGCTGCTCTTCCACTGCGACAAAATTTTTCACTTGTGTATGGGTAAACAACAACTCCTAGCAACCCTAGCAACCCCACCGAAACCGATAGAGCACAGCGTAAACAAACTCGCCAGCAGTCACCTCCACCGCCCCCGCCATAAACCTCTCCCCGCATCTACTGACTGCGTATATGCTTGTACCTTCCATTTAATTTACCTTGGTCATGAACTTGTCCATGGTGACGTCACACGCCAACGAACAGCAAGATGTGAAACGTCCTCCTCTTCTTGGCGTAACGTCCTCACTGGGACAAAGCCTGCTTCTCAGCTTAGTGTTCTATGAGCACTTCCACAGTTATTAACTGAGAGCTTCCTCTGCCAATGACCATTTTGCATGCGTATATCGTGTGGCAGGCACGAAGATACTCTATGCCCAAGGAAGTCAAGGAAATTTCCTTTTACGAAAAGATCCTGGACCGACCGGGAATCGAACCCGTCACCCTCAGCATGGTCTTGCTGAATACCCGTGCGTTTACCACCTCGGCTATATGGGCCGTAAGATGTGAAACGGCTGTTGACAAAAATCACTGCTCGCAAAGAGTGAAACCAAATCTACCTATCGAACTGTCAAATCGGCTACCTATCGAGCACGCCAGCAAAATTATGAAAACAAAGCCTGGAGAAGAAGAACAACAGTCAAAAGCAGTCGTCTTTGCATATCTCTATATAAACAGTCTCTAACAGTGCCCGCATTTGCAGAAGAAAAGAAGAATCAACTCGGGGAAAAACGAAGATCATGGATAAGTCCATTTTCGTTGAGTTTCCATTCGCCGAGTTTGATGGTGAGGTTCATGCGAGGTTCATCTTCCGTGGAGATGGCCTGTCGGAAAGCCGCGTGATGATAAAACCCGAAACGTCAAACAAGAAAAAAACGAAACGAGTAGCGCTCCTTTCATCCAGCCAGAAGTCGGAATTTCATGCTGAATCGTTTTTGTGGATTTTCTTTACGAAAAATTCGATTATTTCTTGAAAATTTCCACGTAAATGTCGTCGGAAAGCATCATAAGCAGCTTGTGAAGTGAAAATTTGGAATCATTTAGTGTTTTTGAAGTGTTTCCAATTTGATGGAAATGTAGTTCTATCGTGGATCTTTTGCCAACAGTAGGATTGCCCGGAGATTGCGTGTGAACTTTTGCATTTTTTCTACGGGACGAAACTTGTGATTTTACATCGGCGAACATGGCTATGCGTAGGCCTCGTGTGAAGGTGGCCGCGAATCTGGCGATTCGTCGGCCAACGAAAGCTCCAGCTGCTGCTGCGTCCGCAACCACCAGAGAAACCAAGCCAGCGGTCGCTCCTGTCCAGGCAGTAGTTAGTGATAAGGAAGACGAAGTGAGGGAATCGCAAGTCACCGAAGCAGACGAGGCGCCAGCACCGAAAGGAACGGAGTTGAAACGACCTGTTTGCAAAGTGGAGCACAAGCCGGTATCCACCACTCCCAGCCCAGTGGCCGAGCAGTCGGCATTCAAGTTCCCAAGTATGAACACTGCGAAGTCTCGAATGTTTCGAATTATAGTAATGTTTTGATCTTTCCAGATCCTGTAGAGGAACCTCCGAGAATTACAACACCTGCCCCAGTGCCCCATTCTCCGCTGGAGGTCAACACAGAAGAGCCACATTCGCCAAAGAAGCTGGATTCCAAGTTTGCCTACATAAATGCCCTGAACAGCCCTCGGAAGAGGATCCGGACGGAATCGATGACTTCCAATAAGTCCTACTCGGACGTCAGCTTGAAATCTCGCAAGACAATCAAACAGGAGGAATCTCAGAAGGCATCGGACGCCAAACGGGACCTCCGAAAGCGATTGAATAACATCCAGAACATCGACAAACAATCGCTGACCATGTTCGACATGATCTACTACAATCCGGTGAAGAATCCGATGAAGAGTCCGGCACTCAGCAAAAAGGGCTCGCTGGAGAACATTCCCCGGACGGTTGATCGGGAACGGCGAAGCATGAGCAGGACACGGTCACCGACGCCGGCCCCAATGATGCCACCACCGGAACCGCCGAGTGCTCCTGCGCCGCCACCCGTGCAGCTAACGCCGCAGATCAAGCTGGGCCCCAACGGAGAGATGATCCTGGACGAAGCCAGCTTGGTGGTGGAAAACGAACGCGAGAAGGCCATGAGAGACAGCCTGGCCAAGGCGGAGATTGTTTACATGGACGAATTCAGCGGAAGTAAGTTATACGACAATTCGTAGATTTTCTTTGGGAGATGTAGCTTTAAATCCATAATTGTACATTTCAGATTCCGGCTACTATAGTCGCTACAAACGAACCAGGGATTGGCCCCCGGAGGAAACGATCCGTTTCTACAGGTGCCTGCACACGATTGGGACTGACTTTTCCATGATGATCCAGCTCTTCCCGAATCGAACCCGGAGGGATTTGAAATTGAAGGTGAGTTTGAAAACGTTTAAACAAAATTCTGTGTTGTTGAAAGGTCAATCTGTATTGGATGCCTGGTCATTGTGGAATTGAAGGAAACGAAAAAGTTATATCAGTTATCCAGAATACGGGTCATCTGTTAACCTGTTGGACCTGAGCGCTATGTAACAAGATGAGGAAACTCTTAAACACTCAAACAAGTTTTTGTCAAACTGGAGACTGGACGAAGCGTTGAAGCTTGAAGAGATCGAAGTATCACCAATTCGCCCGGAATCGGACGAAGATTGTAGAGCTCGAGAAATTTTGAAGAAAACTACTTGGAGAGGAGGCGAACGGGTTGAGACTGGATTGCTATGAAAAAAGAATGAAGTCCGATTTCCAGAAAAGGTACAACATAGCCATGAAGTGAGAGACATTGCGGAAGCAGCTAGATGATTACATGGTCAAGGGTTAAGCTCATCGTATGAACGAGACGCCGAGAGGTAAAGAGTGCTACTTGCCGCTATGTTTCGTAGTCTATCCGAAGAAACCAGGCAAGATGCGGTTAGTCTGGGATGCCGGAGCGAGAGTATAGGAAGTGTCGCTCAACGGCAATTTACTGAAAATATATCAGTAGCACTGTCAGCCGTGATCAACAGTTTCTGGGAGAGGAGGGTTGCGTTAGGAAGGAACATAAAGGAAATGTTTCACCTAGCCATGGTTCGACCGGAACATCGGCAAGCACGGCGAAGTGTTGGCGTAGGCCCAATAATCCACCCGTAAAAAAATCCCCATTGCGAATAACATACACACCAAAAATCGATTGAGGGTTTCAGCAAAATTTTGCTGAATTTTGCCGTGCTGAAGGTTTCAGTAAACATTTTGCTGAAATTCAGCAAAATTTTTCTGATTTGTTCAGTAAACTCTGCTGATCACCAGTAACGTTTTGCTGAAATTCAGCAAACTTTGCCGAAAGTTCAGCAAAAAGTTTTGCTGAACCCTTCAGCTCGGCAAAATTCAGCAAAATATTGCTGAAAGCGTTTGGTGTGTAGGAGAAAATACGACTCGATACAATCGGCAAAGACTCACGCGACGAAATAAGGACTACGATTGGAAACTTGGAACATGGAATTGCAAGTCACTTGGTTTCGCAGGATGTGACCGGATAATGTACGACGAACTTCATCCCCGCAACTTCGACATCGTGACGTAACAGAAACTTCGTTGAACTGGACAGAAAATGTGGAAAAGCGGGCATCGAACGGCTACCTTCTACCAAAGCTGTGGCACCACCAATGAACTGGGGACAGGATTTATAGTGTTGGGCAAGATGCGACAACATGTGATCGGGTGGCAGCCGATCAACGCAAGGATGTGCATGTTAAGAGTTAAGGGCCGTTTCTTCAACTACAGCATCATCAACGTCCACTGCCCACACGAAGGGAGACCTGATGACGAGAAAGAAGCGTTCTACGCGCAGCTAGAGCAAACATACGATGGTTGCTCGCCGCGTGACGTGAAAATCATTGTCGGCGACATGAACGCGCAGGTAGGAAGGGAGGAAATGTACAGACAGGTAATCGGACAAAACAGCATGCACGCCGTATCGATGCGTTAACTTTGCAGCCTCTCGTGGTATAGTAAACCACCTGGAGATCATCCGACCATCAAACAGAAAACCAAATCGACCACGTTTTAATCGACGGCAAATTCTTCTCGGATATAACCAATATGTCCGCACATACCGCAGTGCGAATAGATTCGGATCACTACTTATTCGCTGTATGCATGCGTTCAAAATTTTCGACAGTTATCACCACGCGTCGAAGTCGAACGCCGCGGCTCAACATCGAACAGCTGCGTAACGTAGAAGTGGCTCAAGACTACGCACAGCAGTTAGCAGTGGCCCTTTTAACGGAAGAGAGCAGCATGGCGCAGCTACACTTCAAGATGGCTGGAGGGATATCCGATCCGCCATAGGTAGTACCTTGGCTGCAGCACTAGGCTTCGCGACTCCGAATCACAGAAATGACTGGTACGACGGCGAATGTGAACAGTTGACAAACGAGAAGAATGCAGCACGGGCGAGAATGTTTCATCACCGTACGAGGGCGAATGAGGCACGTTATAGACAGGCGTGGAACAGGCAGAACTCAGTCTTCCGGAGGAAGAAGCGCCCGCAGGAAGAACGAGAACGCGAAGCACCAGGTGTTATAGAAATGCCGAGAATACAACGTACACATCACTTGTTCATCGATTTTAAATCGGCGTACACTCGTTGGAAACCAGCTATGGCAGATTATGCACGAATACGGATTCCCGGATAAACTGATACGATTGATGAAGGTGACGATGGATTGAGTGATTTGCATAGTTCGAGTATCAGGAACACTCGAGCCCCTTCGAATCTCGCAAAGGGTTACGGCAAGGTGATGGTCTTTCGTGCTTGCTGTTCAACATTGCGTTATAAGGTGTAATTAAGAGAGCGGGGATAAACACGAGTGGAACGATTTTCACGAAGTCCGTTCAGCTTCTTGGTTTTGCTGATGATATTGATATTATTGCTCGCAAATTGGAGACGATGGCGGGGACTTAAGATTACACAGCTGTGCACCGAGTAATGGGTAGTACGCTGATCGCAAGAAATTTCTTGGCCTATCCCGATGCGTGGAAAATTCAGGCAAGGAATCGCTCAAGAAATAACAAAGCGTCGCTTTATTCCGGATCCTAGTACGGAGCTGAAACGAAACGTCAAATCAAATGGGGCTTGCTGTGTTAAATTTCTTGACCATTCCGGTCACGGAAAAATAATGCACTGAATGAAAATTACTTGAGCGATTCCGTTTGAAGTGCATACCTCGCATAAAACGGAGACGACTTCTACGCGCAGCAGAGGACATTCAGGCATTAGTCTGATCGGCAATGTAAGTAAGAGTCATCATGTAAAATTTACGGCGCAGTGGTATCGGCTGGCCCATATAGCCGAGGCGGTAAACGCACGGGTATTCAGCAAGACCATGCTGAGGGTGACGGGTTCGATTCCCGGTCGGTCCAGGATCTTTTCGTAAAGGAAATTTCCTCGACTTCCTTGGGCATAGAGTATCTTCGTGCCTGCCACACGATATACACATGCAAAATGGTCATTGGCAGAGGAAGCTCTCAGTTAATAACTGTGGAAGTGCTCATAAAACACTAAGCTGAGAAGCAGGCCTTGTCCCAGTGAGGACGTTACGCCAAGAAGAAGAAGAATGGTATCGGCTGGAACGAACGGCAAAAAGAGGAGCACTACAAGCGGTTGGTGTTTCAACGTTTATCATTCTTTATGAGTACTGAAAATTGTGTAACAGTCCATAATTTGGGGGCAAAATCTGCTATAACTATTATTGTATTCTTCCATCATTTCAGTTCAAGAAAGAGGAGCGTCTCAACCTCAAATTGATCAACAAGGCATTGCTGTTCCCGAAGGAGTTCAACATCGAGGAGCTCAAGCAGCAGTTCCAGGAAGAGGACGAGGAAATCGAACGACAACGAGAGCAGGAACGGCAGATCAAAGCAGAAGCAGAGGAGAAGCTAAAACAGCAGAAAATGTCCAAAAAGTAAGTTTACAATGATTTCGGTATAAGAGTTCCTATATGCATAAAACAATTTTCGGTATTTTCAACCAGGCTCCAATTGAACCAAAGCAAAAACCGGAATCCTAAAAAGCGTGTCAGTAAATCAGCTCGGGCCTTGCTGGATGTGGAATCCCTGGCAAAGGATACGAAGCCTAAAAGCAAACGGCGAAAGGCACCCCTGGAGAACTTGATAGTGAAACGACGTCCGAAGACTGTTAGGCTTCCAGAAACGGATGAAACCGAAGAAGAGGAGATTTTCGAGGTGACGATTTCCGACACCGAACCGAATGTGGAAGATCAGGTTCCGCAGGTCGATAGCATTCCATACATTCCGAATGGAGAATTCGAACAAGTGAACGAAACTCCTTCCGGTACGGAACCGTCGCAGTCTCAGTCTACGAGGAGCTCGTCGAATGCGGAGCAAGCTTCCTGCGACTCCCAACTGAACATCGAGGACATGGACATCGACGTGGTAGATGAGAACTCAAGAAGTCTTTTCGCCATAAAGGCGGAACCAGCGGTCTACCCGGTTCAACTGTATGAAAGTGCCAGCACTGCAAGTCTAAGTGCGGGAAGCGTCGTAACGCTACAGAACTTGGATGACAGTCAGTCCACGGTCACGTATCGAAGATCTAAAATGTCCGGTAGCGAAACGGATCGAGACACGGACCTGATGGGCTTGGACTCGATTGAGTCCAAGTACTACGGAGGATGCGGCGTTGTTTACCTTCCGGATAATGGCCCTAGCACCCGACCAATGAAGACGGAATCAACGTATTCCGGTTCGCAAATGCCAACTCCGGTACAATCACCGCCTCTCCAGTACGACCTGCATACCATTGATGTTCCAACGACCTCCAGAGTGAAACCAGACGCACGGGAAAGCGAAACTTCTCAGGAGTCGTACCAGGAAGTGAATAATCCTCGATCACCGGCAATGATTACTTCGGACGAGACCAATCTAACTTCCGAATCTTCGGTACGATTGAAGCCAGAAGTGGACTCGACCGAACCTCCCACGGAGGATTCCAACGACTGTCAGGAATCGGAATATTCCGAGGAACAACCAGTGCTACAAGCTGAAGAACTAGAACAGCAGCAGGAGGAGGAGGAAGAGGAGGAACCCCGCGGGCTGGGACCGCTGGAGGACATTGATATCAACTCGCTGGTGCTGGTGGAAAGTCAGGACACGACGGACCCCACCAAAACCATCTACGAAATCTACGTGACCGATCCGGAGACGGGTAAACTCAGTGAAAAACCTTTGGATGTGCCGTACGACGTCATCGAGAACATCCGGTCGATTCTCGAAGGTGGCGAGGAGTGAACGTCACATAGGTTTTGGTAAGTTGTTACTTTTTATCGTTAGGGGAAGGGCTCATCACATGGTGTCATCACACAGAGCCGGGAATAGAGGGAATTCTCATTTCTTCGCAACAATACGTTTTGCACGTTGTACAGTACTGAGTAAGAATAAACATTTATTTATCGTCGCATTTGACAAAACGAAATCCAGGATAGTTTCTTCGGAAGTGTAATTCACAGGGTCCCTATTAAAAGTCTGTTTTTCGGTGTGCAATTCTCAGGTCTGAGTCGTTTCTGCACCACGGAGTAGCCCAGTTCTTCGGCCAGCAATAGGCGGTCCTTGTCGATTATGTCCATGCAATAGAAGCCTTGGTGAGATTTTTCCACGTTGGTCCGGCTGTTGTCCAAGTCGTGGGTCTGGTCAGCGCAATGGGCCAGGCACAGGTATTCCTTCAGCAGCAATTCCGATTCTTGGAAGACACGACTCCTAGGATAGCGGATTCGGTCGAACTCGTACAGTTTTCCGTAACAACAAGGGCAGCAGACAAACTTGGCCCTTTGGGTAAAGCACTTTTCCAGTACGATATCGCTGGCAACTCCACACGCGTGCAGAGAAACCCCAATGTCGAACCGTGCCTTGAAATAGTCCAGGTTGCAGCGGAAGTAAACTACGTTCTTCAGACTAAGTCGCTCGACACGATCCATCGCCAGTTGTTGGGATTCTTCCTTGTTCTCCAGCAGATAGATGGTACAATCCGGAAGCAGGAATGCTAGCAGTATACCGAGATGACCCGTTCCGGAGCAAAAGTCCACTATGATGTCGCCGGGTTTGGCCAGAGCGATTACCTCGTTGGCAAGGCATTCCAGCTGGTGCTTTTTGCGGTCGATGCGTTTGGTAGGGAGCTTACCACCTGGGGAAAAAAAATTTTGAATTAGTAAACTGTGAATAATGTTGGTTTTCATTCATTCCACTCCACAAACAAAAATAAGATAGCGATTAGTAAGGGTTTCGGGTGAACGATCCAGTTCATTCGAATCTCGACGGGGACTGCGACAAGGTGACGGACTCTCATGCCTACTCTTCAACATCGCTCTGGAAGGTGTGATACGACGATCCAGGCTTAATAGTCGGTGAACGATTTTCATTAAATCCAGTCAATTTGTGTGCTTTGCGGACGACATGGACATTATCGCCAGAACATTTGGAACGGTGGTAGCGCTGTACACCCGCCTGAAACGACCAGATTTGTCTAGGTAGTAATGTTACAATAGACGGGGATACCTTCGAGGTGGTGGAGGAATTCGCCTACCACGGATCCTTACTGACGGCTGACAACAACGTGAGTCGTGAAGGACCGGTGGTCCTCTACGAACACGAGACGTGGACCATTCTCGAGGAAGACCTGCAAGCACTCGGAGTTTACGAGCGACGCGTGCGAAGAACGATCTTCGGCGGTGTACAGGAGAGCAGTGTGTGGCGGTGAAGGATGAACCACGAGCTCACTGCACTTTACGGCGACTCCAGCATCCAGAAGGTGACCAAAGCCGGCAGGATACGATGTTGCAAAAATTCCGCGACAGATCCGGTTGGCACAAGAAGGCGTGGTGCACAGAAAGCACGATGGGTGGATCAGGTGGAGCATGATTTGGCGAGCATCGGGTGTGACCGAGGATGGAGAACGGCAGATCTCTGAACTTCATCGAGAGCACCCGCGTACCCGCGATCGCGGTTCGGCATCGTAGCGCTGCAGGAGATGTGGAACGCTGTATGCATGATCTGTTGGTAGCCGATCGATGGTATAATGTGCAGTTTGAGGATCAAAGACCGATTCATCATAGGTGACCTAAACGCTCGTGCAGACAAAAAGTAGGAATTCAGACCAACGAGTGAAAAGTTCAGCGCTCATTACCTGACCATTACCTCATTACCTTCCATCAGCATCGATCCGTATAATTACAGCATTACAGTTTAGCCTCCTGCCTAGAACGGCGCTAAAAGCATGGTGAATTTTGAAAACGGCATTCCAGAAGGCGGAAGATCAATGTGCTAAGCAAACTGACGCATTTGGAGTTGGCAGATTGTTCGTCGATGGAAGAGTACGTGGACGAGATATTGTCCACAGGTAACCAGCTCCGCGTATGTAGTCAAGTCTAAGATTCTAGATAAGATATGACTTGTAAAAAATGATGAAATATGTGTACATTCTGCTGGAGTGTAGCTGGCACGCAACAGGAAAAGCAACAATAAGAATAAATCAAACATACGCTGCTTCAAGTGCGAGAAGGTAAGTCTTCGCATCCGATTGCCCGTAGGACTAAGGACAGCCCGGCAACACTGTGGGAAACGTTTTCTAGTAGCGACCGGATCTGCCCCATCTTAGCGTGCTTTTGTCCAAAGAGAAGACGAAGAAGCGGGACACAAAATTCATTTCATGCTTTCTGGTTGGTTATGCAAAGTATACCTTGGAGTATACTAAGGAGTACGAATATTTGATCATCGGAAGCCTTCCAAGCCGCGACCATGCTGATGTGGAAGTGGCTCCATACTGCGAAGACGTCAGTGTGATCTACCACAGTAATGAAGCGAGTGACTCAGTTTAGATTGATCCAGCTGAGGTCGTTGTTGTCACGGATACGGAACTGGAACCGGACACAGTTCATGTTTTGGAAACAAGTTATTTGGGGTCAGAACATACTATTCTGATTGTAAGGTCACAGTGTCTTGATTCAGAAACTTGTCTCTTTACAAGATTCTGTTAGAAAGGCGGGGTGATGCCAGCGACTTTCAAGAAGCAGCACGTTCCCATTACATTCTGTGGTATCCTATGTGACGCGGGACCTGAAGAGTCTTGTACGGGTTTGCGGCGATCGGGTGGCAGCGCATCAGTTTACGGAGTACCACACATTCCAAAGAAGATGTTGGTTTGCAACAAATTTTTGAACACAGTGAGTACTGGGAGTCGACGAAAGTATGGAAGCTATAAAAATCTCTGTATTGCCTGAAGCAGGTCAGTAAAGTTTGGAACCGTAAGTTGGACACTAAGCTGAAGCACATGGGGTTCAAGTGGTCGAAGTTCGGTAGTTGCGTTTACCATTGGATTGTCGAAGGAAAGTTCGTCATAATAGCGATATACATGGACCCATTCTTCCGAACGATAGGCGGTTGGTGGCCAGTATCAAGAAGCAGCTCAACGCAACGTTCCGGATGAAGGACTTGGGACCAGTTAAACAGGTGTTAGAACTGTTGGAAGTTAGGTAGCGTCGAACCTTCAGGTACGTGAGGATTACAGTATTGTTGATGGGTAGAATTGCTGGAGAGATGTCGTAGGTATATTATTATAAAAGAAGAATGTTGAATTGTATATACCTGAATGCATACGCGCCAACTTGTGACGTAGTTGGGGGGGCGAGGCCTCTCAAAATCAACCAAATTCGTAAAATTTCGACGCAGTTCATCTAGTTTAGGAATATTTACGTGAAAACTAGTGCATTGAGCTAAAAAAAGTTGAATTTTGTCCAATTTTGGAGAGCTTCGCCCCCCCAACTACGTCACAAGTTGGCGTCTATGCCTAAATGGAATAAAGAGTGTGTCGGTTGCTGATTGAGGTATCAGTCGGCAGCCGTCTAGTTTGATGGAAGGTGTCTTACGTTCTTTTTTATTTATTATTTATTAAAAAAAAACACGCATCGATGGAGCTAGCCTCGCTATGGCCTGCGTGGCCATGGTGGACAAGAACTACAGGTGACCAAATCACCAAATCAGACGGCAATCGACGCGGAACACTACATGGGCCAGCTGTTGAAGAAGTTTTTTTGACCGACTTGAATACTGCTCCTACTTCCCACTTCTACCCACCAGAGGCTCACGAAGAAAATGTGTCCTGTATATGAAGAAGAAAAGAAGATGATGAAAGATGTTCCATTCAGAAATTTAATCAGGGGACTTCAATCCGTAGCGCAGGGATCAAGGTATTGCAGTAATCCTTGTCACGTGCACTGTACCTGAGGAGTACAATAGACAAACCAAAGCAGAATACATGGCTCTGTCAACTACAACTCAAGAGTACATGTGGTGAGAAGGTTTCCTGTAACGAACGAAACTTTGGTGATCCTTTGTAACAAGGGATACATCTATTTGGTGGAGCGTGAAGCAAGCACATCAGGCATCACTATGTTTGGGAACGAGTCGAAGCTAAAACTATCAAGTTGGAATACATCTTCAGGCGGCAGACATACTTATGAACCAGTTACCGGGTCCGAAGCACATTGAAGATAAGACGAAACTGAATCCGTTGGAATTTATCATGTCGACTTCGTTGACCTGCGTTTACAACAAAGCATCACATCTTCACTGTTCGGCAAATTTCCCAGAACACCAGATCCCAACGCATCACTTGTTCACCTTCAAGCCGACGTACCTCAGGGTACCTCTCCACAATCGGATCCTAAATTCCTCATTTTTTAACCCTTTCAGAACGGTTGGGTCATTTGCACTTCGCTGACGCGTTCTACAGCGGCGAGGTTAGTGAACAAAGTCATCTCGAAGGGGTTAAAGGTTTATGTGATGTCAGGAAACAAGCTAGGTAGAATGATCTTATACTCACCCTCCGGTTTGGCATCCAACGGAACTGCATCCCATTCGAACAGGTTGTCATCACGATCGTTCGGCGAACTCTCCACCTGCAAATCCAAGCGTTTAACCTTCTCCAGGATTCCCAACACTTCCGGTTGATTGGTGGTAAGTACTTTGTCACCCAACAGATTCAGTTTCTTAGTGTCCGCCTTGTAGAGACTGAAACTCGTTGGAACTTCTACCTCCAGCTGTTCCGCTTCCAACACACCCAACTGAGTTTGGTCGTTCAGAAGAAGCTCTTCGCAAACTTCCAGCAGCTCACAATTATCGTCGGATACAACGCGATCGTACCAGCTGGCAATCCTGGGTAGGTGATCCAACAGCCGTTCCTTTGGAATTCGTTTGCTTATCAAATGGATGCAGATGAAGATGATCACATCGGCAAGGGTTTTGTCATAGCCCTCGGCGAACTTGTGATTGGCGTGGAAGTTGAATCGATTGGTCTCGCCGCTCAACTTTTCGTACTCTTGGCTTGAAGAAACCTTCACGTTCTGGACGTTGTTGACCAATTTGTAGATGTTGTGAACTTTCAAAGGTTGAGCAAGATGACTCTCTAGCTTGCCCAGATCAGTTGGAAGGACTATGGATGTGCTACTAGGAAGTTGAAGCACTTCGCGAACACACGCCTCAACATCGACCTCGCAGAACTTGGTCCACATGGACACCTCGGCGGGCGCCAGCAGAGTGTTACCTTTGAAGCCTAGGATGTTCTTAGGATTAGGCGAGTAAGACTGATGGAATTTGGTAATGTGTCTACAGATGCCACAGAGACCGGAGACGATCCAGGCATCGTTCTTAAGCGTCGGCAATTGACAAAAGGTAGCGGTGGTAGGCCATTCGCCAGCTTGAAAGAAGCTAACCTCGTACTCAGTTAAATTCAACCATACACTGTCACGTCGATCCTCAACTCCAGTTTTGCATTGAACAAAATTGACCAGAAGATCACCGCCGATTGCTGGATGGCGCAGGTATTTGCTCAGCGCCACGACTACATAGCTTTCAACAGGGACTTTAACGGCGATTGTCCCATCGTCACAGCGCTTCAAGTAATATTCCAAGTAGAGGTGAATCATTCTAGATAAAAAGAACTTAATTTAACTTGTCTAAATGGTTTTGTTCATTAACTCTCAACAGGTTCCCAGTTGGTTTTGGATTTTGAGCATAGCCCTTCGGTTGAGCGATTTCTGTCGTAGGAATGATACAGCCGTCGAAAGACACCCCACAATGGTCAGCGATATCTGGAACGACCAGTAGTGCTTCTCGTCCAGCCAGGCGACTCGATCACAGCTGAAAGCAAGGTAATTTGTTTGAAATTGAGTGCCACGACTGCCTATAAATCACATACCTCCGAGTAACAATCTCGCCACTCATGCACTTGAGCACTTCCTTGTTGTGGGTGAGCACGCAAACCCCCTGCGATCTGCTGGCAATCTCGAACGCCGTACAGGGGTGGCAATCTTTGATCACTTCGTACGATTCCCGCTTCCAGCAGGTGGAATTATTCTCGATGATGAACTCTTGTCGCCGCGTTCCGGCTTTCATCCATTTGGACTCGATGATCAGCACCACGATCGTCAATCTGAAAACGGTATGGACGGATGTGGTTTAGTTCCGGAACTTTTAGTTTTTGGAAAACTTGCGCAAGGTACTCACAGAATCAAACAACTAATCCCAAATACCATTCGCTTCTTGGACAGATTCTCTATCATTGTTGGGCAGCGAGGTTGGCTCAGGACCAGTTATAGTCAGCAGTGAGGACACAGAAAGAGAGCTACAGTTATGCAAAAGCAGATGATAAACGACTGCGTGTTAGCTAACCCATTATTTTGATGATGGATACATACCTTTTTACATTAATTTTGCTTTATTCTACAGTTTTAGATAAAAATTTCATCAGGAACAAATTCGAATGTTTTGCTTTCGTTTTGTCACTGGCGTGTCAGATGGTGATGATGACGATGATGGCGATGATGATGACGATGACATGTCAAAATCATGAATCAGAAAAACCAAAGAATGAACTTTTGTGCCTACACTGACATAAATTTACTGAGGAGTTGCACAAGGTGTTCTACACTCGTCATGGCAATCCATGTGCCAAACCACATCCAAAGCACAGACAAACAGACATATTACTTAGAAGAAATTCGTTTCAAAAACATCGTTTGGCATCTCACTAGCACCCTCTATAATAGAGTTTTGCATCGAAATTTAACCTCAATTTTCTCTCCATGGGAAATCCCATTTGTATCTGTCATCGTGTGCGTGAAGAAGTATGAACAAACGTGTTTTGTCTCGTTTTTTCTCACGTTTGCCATACGACTCCCGCCAGGCGGCAGCACTGCGGCGCTGTCAGGGCCTATTGAATGTTTTTGAAAACGCGTTTGCGCGCCGAAATCTTTCTCGCTCATTTCTGCTGTCAAATCCGTCACCGACTGTTTCACCGACCGTTTGAAACAGGGGGATGACGAAGGGCCAGAATCATCTACCCAGCATTCAATTGAACATGGCGTCCAATGTTTTTGTTTTGATTGCTTAATTTATGAAAAAAATGCGCTGGAAACATCGACACTGCTTCGCTGCTACATATAATATCGTGCAAAGTGATAAGGAAAGAGAAACTATCATCAAAAATAACGATTTCGTTTGAAATGTGTAATTTCTGAAATAAGCACTAGCAACACACGAGCCACACACCTGAAAATCAGTAGCAAGTTAGGGTAAACCGACCAGAAAGTGGGTACCAAAACGCGCCGTACCAAAAATGATGTTGGGTGGAGCGGCGATGTATTGTGCGTTTAGCACTAAATTGATTTCCGAAAAAACTTCATTGACTTCCGCTGCCTTTCCTATGCGTTAAACATAACGTCGGAAGTAGTGCGCTGTACAGTAAATCTGGTTTGCTATACAGCGCACTACTTCCGACGTAATGTTTAACGCATAGGAAAGGCAGCGGAAGTCAATGAAGTTTTTTCGGAAATCAACTTAGTGCTAAACGCACAATACCGAGTTTGACAGCCGTGTCACCCCACTGACGCCGACTGTAGACGAGTGCACCGATGAACTGAATTCATCGCGGTCCGAGAATTTTGACACTAGAGCGGGGTCGCTTCCAATCAGAAGTGAAAGATTTCCAATCAGAATTGAACAATTCTGATTGGGAACGACCCCGCTGTAGTGTCAAAATTCTCGGACCGCGATGAATTCAGTTCATCGGTGCACTCGTCTGTTGCGAACGGTCGTGAACAGTTTGGAACTGGACGGTCAATAATTATGATTTTGAACCACGGTGCACTGTCAACATAAAATTCATTTTCGTCGGTTCATTCGATTCGTTTGATTCACTCTCATTCATAAAACTGAACCAGGGGCTGAGCGAATCAGTGGAGTTGCAGAGTTCGCGAAGTACGCATATCGCCTTTTTGTTGTGTAAAAGTGATTTTGCTTTGAAAGTTCGACTTGTTCCAAAGTCCATCGTCGTCTGCATTGTTTTTTGTTTTGCAGTTTAGTTCTTTGGGTTTGCTCAATTTACGGTGAAGAATTTTGTTGAAATTTCGATAGTTCAAGCGTCCAAAAGGTAAGAATTATAAATTTTCTATGGTAGTAAAAGTTATTCCTTCACCTCTTCAAGGCGGATAATGGTCGAGTACAGGGACAGGTCAAACTTGTTGCATACTAATTTGAGACTGCAAATGAGTGCTTTAAGAAATTACCTAATGTACTTCGGCCTCTTATAATATGCATGACTTGGCTCTTTCGGTGTGAATTCACTGATTGTGGCCCCGTGCCGTATCATTTCTCCGCTGGGGCCGGCTGCATCAGCAAAATAGAGATAAGATTGTTCTGGAACAAACAAGCTAATTTAAGCACTTTTTTTTCCAACTCCATAGGTCAAGTGGGATTAGAATCTGCAGCAGAAGAGAAAGATGGTTTCTGCCGACGGAAATCAACTGCGTTACGATGGCCGCGTTGTGGTTGTCACCGGTGCCGGAGCCGGGTTGGGCCGGGAGTACGCCCTGCTGTTTGCATCCCGCGGGGCCAAAGTGGTGGTGAATGACTTGGGCGGAAACTTCCACGGCCAGGGAAAATCCAATGCGGCCGACAAGGTGGTGGAGGAAATCCGGGCGGCCGGTGGAACCGCCTTGGCCGATTATAATTCCGTAGTCGATGGCGAAAAGATCGTCCAAACGGCGATGGAAGCTTTCGGCCGGATCGACGTTCTGATCAACAATGCGGGCATTCTGCGGGACCGGAGCCTGGCTCGGATTTCCGACGAAGATTGGAACCTGATTCACGATGTGCACATGAAGGGTAGTTTTATGACCACCCGGGCAGCTTGGCCCATTATGAAGAAGCAGAACTATGGACGCATCATTATGACTTCGAGCAATTCCGGTGTGTATGGAAATTTTGGCCAGGCCAACTACAGCGCGGCCAAGCTGGGCCTGGTGGGGCTGGCCAATACGGTAGCTATCGAAGGACAGAAGAACAACATCCACTGTAACGTTATTGTGCCGACGGCGGCCTCCCGGATGACGGAAGGAATTTTGCCGGACATTCTGTTCAACGAATTGAGTAAGTCATTGAAATAAGTTATTCTTATTTTCTTATCGTCATAGCAGTCAGGGAGGCGATTTTACTGCACCAACGACTGAGCTTGAGCTTCAAATGCTTGTATCCCGATTTCAGTAATGTTGCGCGAATAACAGACTCACTGTCGAAAAAATATCAGGTTATCACATTCATAGGGAATCAAAAGCCAATCACATTTAATCATTTGCTAGCGGAAAATCTCAGGAACGAGTACAGCAAGTTCGTTACTTGTATTACCATCAGTCTCTCTTTCGGTTCTCATAACGACAACACTATATCTAGAGCGAACCGGCAGCCCGGATTTATAAGGAAGATTGTCACCGAATTCAAAGATCCCTACTGATCGAATCTAAACCTAATCACGAGTTACTGTTCATATTCTTTCCAGAACCGAAATTGATTGCTCCGGTTGTTGCATACCTGTGCCATGAGTCCAACGAAGACAACGGTGCCATCATCGAAAGCGCAGCCGGTTGGGCAACGAAAGTCCACTTCGTGCGCGGAAAGGGTAGCGTGTTGCGCACTTCAATTGATGAGGACGTAACACCGGAATACGTTCGTAACGTTTGGGACAAAGTAACCGACATGTCCGAAGCGAAGCACCTGAATGCCATCGGTGAGGCTAGCCTATCTTTGGTGGGCGTGTTGGAGAAGCTGCGCGAGGGAAAGTCGGCGGAAAATTCCATCAGTGATACCTTCAAGTTCAACTATAAGGACGTCATTCTGTACGCTTTGGGAGTCGGGGCGACCGTCACCGATGAGAGCGATCTACGATTCTTGTATGAGAATCATCCCGATTTTTCAGTACTGCCGACGTTCTTCATTCTCCCTGGCTTGTTGTCGGTGATGGGTTCCGATCTTACCGCCAAGGCCATTCCACATGCCAAGTTTGATTTGACAAATGTAAGTACACAACATTGGTCTGGTCTAACTATCTTCTAGGTTTTTCAGTTAAAAAGAATTCCCAATAATAATTGTAATATTTATTAAAATTTCTAGATTCTTCACGGTGAACAGTACATCGAGCTGTTTGATTCGGTTCCGACGGACGGTGTGCTAACAACCACGACCACCGTGATCGACGTGCTGGATAAGAAATCCGGTGCCCTAGTCGTGACACAATCCGAATCGTTCGACGAAAACGGTGCGCTGGTAGCACGAGGCCAGAGCAGCACCTTCGTCGTTGGCGTCGGTAATTTTGGCGGTAAAGCTAAGGCAAGCCCCGAGGTCAAGACCTTGGTTCCCAACCCGAAACGATCTCCGGATGCGTCGGTTCAAATTAAAACCACTCGCGATCAGGCCGCTCTGTACCGGCTGTCCGGTGATCTGAACCCGATGCACATCGATCCGAGCTTCTCCGCCATTGCCGGGTACAAAGTTCCAATCCTGCATGGTCTGTGCACTATGGGCATTTCCGTGAAAGCTGTTCTTAAACAGTATGGCAACGATGACGCAAGCTTGTTCAAAGCTGCAAAGGTCCGCTTCTCAAAGCCAGTGTTGCCAGGGCAGACACTGCGGGTCGACATGTGGAAGGAGGCGAACAATCGCGTCTGTTTCCGAACGGTTGTCGTCGAAACCAACACAGAGGTGCTTTCCGGTAAGTTAACATCATTTTACATGATTTATATGATTACTATTCAGCACTGATGAATAAGAACTTCTGAATCTTTATCATATTTTTTTTTGTTAAATATTCTCGAGAAAAAAAGTCCTTTTTTACAATTCGTTGTAAAGTGTTTGATCTAGCAGCTTATCATCTGTGAGGCTGTAAAACTTATCATGTTTACTAACGCCGCTTAGTGGCAGAATTTCTAGTAATATGGCTCATCACTTATAAGGCATTGACACTCTTATATGATTCATGTAGTGTAATTAAGCTACGTCCTGTAAATTAGCACCTCTAGCGACCAAGTTCCCAACTAATTAGATGAACTTTTTCGAAAATTTTCGAAATTTGTATGGAGCGTAGACTTTGGCCAGACCTCCCGTCCCTCCCTAAGAGTCTACGTAGTTTATGGACAGGCCCCTTGGCTCATGAGAGCAAGATTTTGCATGGAAATCTCACGCTTGAGAAGCTGATTCAGAATCATGCACTGCCTATGAACGCATAATTGTCCCATATGAATAGGAAACCCAGCAAAGATGGGACTGATATGCGATCATGGGCAGTGCAGGACTTTGCTCACGCAGGAGCGGTTCTTGAGTGAGCTTTAAGAATGAGGGTTCCGGGTCATTTGGCAGAATCCCGTTTGTGCCGAAAAATGAATGATGAACTTAAGTGACCATGCCCCTGTTCTCCGCATCATATAACTCGAAAGAGCAGCCTATGACTCAAAGAAGGACAATCTTTGATAAAATGTTGGCAGTTTTAACGCCAACTAATTCCTGAATAGCCTATGACTGAAAGAAGGAAATATTTCTGAGGATCATATTGGCAGTTAGAATGTCAAAAACTTACTCTGAATTCTTTTGATCATACCCAAGTAACAATCTTGATTCTATTTGGTTTTATTTGTTTTTATGATAGTTTTATCGGAACATTGTATGTTCTAGTTTATCTTATCGAAGTTTCAGCTGAGCGCAACTATTCTTCGTCAATATGTGGTTTTAAAAACACCTCCAAGAATACTTGAGGTTCAGTTCATAAAACCATAAACATAACAAGAACTGTTGAACTTATTTTCCGTTTTATAAGGCTCTTGTAGTTAACTTCAATCATCCGATCTTGATCAAGAGCAACTGTTCTCGCATAAGAACAGTGTGGTATATGAAAAATATAATAAAAAACTCAAGCATCAGATTTTCATTCTCATCGTTCCATTATTGCTGCCAATCAAGAACACCTACCCAGGAAACCCAACCGCGACGTGGTGCGGTGCAGTGCCAAGTTCCTCCGGTTGCAGCATCCGAAATGAGGTGGGTTTGGTCATCCAGGACGTCGATTCCCGTGCAATTCGGGTTCCAATCATCGATCTTTAAAATCAACAACTACTTACCTGTTGGAAATGCTGACCGGAGGAATGAGGCATACCGCATCAAGGCTGGTTATCGAAAAAGGTCTGCCTGGTTGGCAACGGTACCAGGCTGATGATA
Organism: Aedes albopictus; assembly: GCF_035046485.1. Lineage (NCBI taxonomy): Eukaryota > Metazoa > Arthropoda > Insecta > Diptera > Culicidae > Aedes > Aedes albopictus. Next base: position 253,066,413 of record NC_085137.1, on the reverse strand, counting down.
AAATTAATCGGACGAAATTCACAAAATCCACCGCGGTGCGATATTTTATTGTTTGTTTACAATTTGGCGTACATATTATTACATATTTATTACGTTCTCGGCGGAGTTTGCATAAACCTACATCAAGAACGTTATAAACCTGAGTAATCTTGAGAAATACTTCTCACCCTTGCTTAAGATGAAATAAATTTAAGACGTTCTTGATGGACGCCAACCAGGTTGCATCGAGAACGTTATAAATCCTAGTATTCTTGAGTTATGCTTTTAGCTCTGGCATGAGTTGAAAGAAGTTTAAGACGATCTTATGGTGATGTTGATTAAAACCATCGATAATGGACCGACCACCGGCCTAGATTTCTATGGAAGCCATGTTGAGAAAACTCATTAACAATGTTCTCATGACCAGGAATAATATGTTTAAATATTTTATTAGAGCATTATAATGGAAGCGCATTGCAATTTTTGGAAGTATCTTGCAACATATATACGATAAATTTTGCTTGGCATTTGGCATCCTTGTTACACAACGGAAATATTTCCAATTTGTTTAATAAATTAATCCAAATTACAATAATGTGCCATTTTCATTGTGTTTTTTTTTTCAATTGATTTCATCAAACTTTTCTGTCGACATAAAAGCTGCATCAGCAACAACACTGACGAATTTATTATCGTTTTATCGTGCACTTGAAGAATTCCACAAGTAGAGAGCAATTCGCCTTGAGGACAACTTGGGAAGTACAACAAGTTTTAAGAGAATTTTAAAAACAACTCTCCAAGAGCATCTTAGGATGGGCCTCTTTGGTCTTATGGCGGGTTTATGGTTGAGTTGATGTTGTTTTGCAGAGCAATTTGGTTTATGCATGGTTTTAAAGCACAGGTGTTGAAAAATACTTCAAAAGCATTATAAACTTAATTTTGTTACTTGGGTAGGCAATCTGCCAGAAAAAATACGACAACATTTATGAAACCTTGTCCTCCTGGGTTTGGAAATTGTTATCGATTAGAGTAACTGGGCAAAATATCTGTTCTGTGTTGTATTTTTTCAAGTGTGATGTCCTAATTTATTACGCATTTGTAATGTTCTACTGCAATATGATATATTTTAATGTGCATTTGTAGTGCTTCATATATTTTCGTAATATGGCTTTGTTTGACAAACTCCTTCGTCTCATATAAATTAATATCTTCGTTGAATAAGTCAACCAGCCACGCTGATTCATTCATTTATTTAGTTCAACATCAAATTCATGATAACATTGAATCAACAATTTGCCGCCATAATACTCGATTTGCAGCTGCAGCTCTCCAACGTCGGTCACGCCCAACGCTCCACCTGGTCCACCCATCGTGCTCTCTGCGCTCCACGCCTTCTTGTACCAACCGCATGGTTAGCAAACACCAACTTTGCAACAACCCTGCATTCTTGCAACATCCGTCCAGCTTTAGTCACTTTCAGGATGTTGGGTTCACCGTAGAATGCAGCGAGCTCGTGGTTTATCCTTCTCCGCCACACACCGTTCTCCTGCACGCCATCGAAGATCGTCCTTAGCACACGTCGCTCGAAAACTTCGAGTGCTTGCAGGTCTTTCTCGAGCATCGTCCATATCTCGTGTCCGTAGAGAACCACCGGTCTTATTAGCGTCTTCTATATGGTACATTTGGTGCGTGGGGAAACTTTTTTGACCGCAGTTTCTTCTGGAGCCCGTAGTAGGCCCGACTTCCACTGATGATGCGCCTTCATATTTCACGGCTCACGTTATTGTCAGTCGTTAGCAAGGAACCGAGGTAGACGAATGCTTCTACCGCCTCGAAAATATCCCCGTCTATCGTAACATCGCTGCCGAGGCTTATCCTGTCTTGCTCAGTCCCACCTACCAGCATGTACTTTGTCTTAGCCGCATTCACCACCAGTCCGACCTTTGCTGCTTCACGTTTTAGGCGGTTGTACAGTTCTGCCACCGTTCCAAATGTTCTAGCAATAATATCCATAGCATCCGCAAAACAGACAAATTGGCCGGATTTCGTGAAGATCGTACCCCGCCTGTTTAGCCCGGCTCGTCGCATAACACCTTCCAGGGCGATGTTGAATAGTAGGCAGGAAAGTCCATCACCTTGTCGTAGCCCCTGTCGAGATTCGAATGAATTTAATAGTTCACCCGAAATGCTTACGCTGTTCTGCATACCGTCCATCTTTGGTTTTATCAGTCTGGTAAGCTTCCCGGGAAAGCTGTTCTCGTCCATGATTTTCCATAGCTCTGTGCGGTCGATACTGTCGTATGCCGCCTTGAAGTCGATGAACAGGTGGTGCGTTGGTACCTGGTATTCGCGGCATTTCTGGAGGATTTGCCGTACGGTGAAGATCTGGTCCGTTGTCGACCGGCCGTCGATGAAACCGGCTTGGTAACTTCCCACGAACTCATTTACCTTAGGTGAAAGACGACGGAAGATGATCTGGGATAGCACTTTGTAGGCGGCATTCAAAATGGTGATCGCTCGAAAGTTCTCACACATTAACTTGTCGCCTTTCTTGTGGATGGGACAGATTATCCCGTCCTTCCACTCCTCCGGTAGCTGTTCGGTTTTCCAGATCTTGACTACTAACTGGTGCAGACCGGTGGCTAACTTTTCCGGGCCCATCTTGATGAGTTCTGCTGCGATACCGTCCTTACCAGCCGCTTTGCTGTTTTTGAGCTGGTTGATGGCTTCCTTAATTTTCCTCAGCGTGGGAGTTGGTTCGTTCCCGTCCTCTGCTGCACCAACATAGTCATTTCTTCCGCTGCCTTGATCCCCCGTGCCTATATTCTCTTCGCCATTCAGGTGCTCGTCGAAGTGCTGCTTCCACCTTTCGATCACCTCACGTTTGTCCGTCAGGAGGCTCCCGTCCTTATCCCTGCAGATTTCGGCTTGCGGCACGTAGCCTTTGCGGGATGCGTTGAGCTTCTGGTAGAACTTACGTGTTTCCTGTGAACGACACAGCAGTTCCATTTCCTCGCACTCCGCTTTTTCCAGGCGGCGCTTTTTCTCCCGGAAGAGACGGGTCTGCTGCTTCCGCTTCTGTATGTATCGCTCCACATTCTGTCGGGTTCCATGCTGCAGCATTACCGCCCGCGCTGCATCTTTCTCCTCTAGAACCGCTCTGCACTCCTCGTCGAACCAATCGTTTCGTCGACTCCGTTCTACGTACCCGATAGTGCTCTGGGCTGCGTTGTTGATGACTGCTTTGACTGTACTCCAGCAGTCCTCTAGAGGGGCCACATCGAGCACACCCTCGTCCGGCAATGCCGCCTCGAGATTCTGCGCGTATGCGGTGGCGACATCCGGTTGCTTCAGTAGCTCTAGATCGTACCGGGGCGGTCGCCGGTAATGTACGTTGTTAATAACGGAGAGTTTTGGGCGCAGTTTAACCATCACCAGGTAGTGATCAGAGTCGATATTAGCGCCACGATAGGTCCTGACGTCGATAATGTCGGAGAAGTGCCATCCGTCAATCAGAACGTGGTCGATTTGCGATTCCGTTTGTTGTGGTGATCTCCAGGTGTAACGATACGGGAGACATTGCTGGAAGAAGGTGGTACGAATGGCCAATGGAGGCGGCGAAGTCGATGAGGCGTAGGCCATTTTCGTTCGTCAGCTGGTGGACGCTGAACTTTCCAATCGTCGGTCTGAATTCCTCTTCCTGGCCTACCTGAGCGTTTAGGTCTCCTATGATGATCTTGACGTCGTGGTTTGGGCAGCGATCGTACTCGCGTTCAAGCTGCGCGTAAAATGCGTCTTTGTCATCATCAGTGCCTCCGGAGTGAGGGCTGTGCACATTTGTTATGCTGATGTTGAAGAATCGGCCCTTGATCGTCAACCTGCACATTCTGGTTCTGTCAACTCTGGTAGATGGTATAATTACCTCTTTACGTTCGCACCATGGATCCTGTCCAACACACCTTCTGCAGCGCTACGATTCCGAACCCGCGGTCCTTCAGTAGATCGGCGAGTATGCGGGTGCTCCCGATGAAGTTGAGAGATCGGCTGTTCCACGTACCGAGTTTCCAATCGCAAGTCCTTTTTGTTCGCTGGGGTCGTTGCAGTTGGTCTCGGTTCGTATTATTCTGTTGCTGATTTTCCGTTACAACGGTTTTTTTACGGCTGGCTCGTAGGGCCTGACACCAACCCCCTACTTTCCGGAGGACCATAGTGCACAGTTGAGCTTAGATTCCTTCCCTGGCACTCGGACGTAGATCAGCCACCCCTAACATGGGGATCAGACGCTGCTGTGAGCCGCTCCTCCTGGAGAACAGGCGCTCAGGTTTGTCGAAGCAAACCTCCCCCCTTCCCTGTCATCATACGACCAAAGTTCCCACCGAGGTTGGTTACCCGATCTTCCCTAAGGTTGCTCATAGTTTCCGGCCGGTACCGCGAGGAGGTAGGAATAGGAGTTGCTGGGTAGAGGCAAGGGAACGTTCTAGGGAAACGCCTAGATTGATCAATATATCGCAGCCCAGAATATTCTAATGGAAAAACGAAAAGGGAAACACTAGGGGAAACCTAAGAAAAATCGGTCTGACTCGCGCAAGCCTGCTGACGCCATCTAATGCACCGCTTGCAAAGCCATCACTGGTGCAGTTCGTAGTACACCAACTTTGGCCCTAGACGCAATGCTTCACCTGCCCCGGTTAGATCAATTCATAAAGCTGGAAGCGGAAAAAAGTGCTCTAAGGTTAAAGAGAACAAAAACACTGCTGTTGGGACACCTTACGGGTCACCTCAGCATATTAAATGAATTTGCCATAAATCCCGCAATAGGAATTTGTAGTGACTGGATGGAAACGGTAGTCAATTATGACTTACCTTACGATGTGTTCATTCCTTCCCGCCAGGAGTGGGAAGGAGGCGGACCCAGCTTCCCAACAGGCTCTATAAATTTCTTCACAGATGGTTCGAAAAATAGGGCCCATATAGCCGAGGCAGTAAACGCACGGGTATTCAGCATGACCATGCTGAGGGTGACGGGTTCGATTCCCGGTCGGTCGTAAAAGAAATTTCCTTAACTTCCTTGGGCATAGAGTATGTTCGTGCCTGCCACACGATATACGCATGCAAAATGGTCATTGGCAGAGGAAGCTCTCAGTTAATAACTGTGGAAGTGCTCATAGATAGAACACTGAGCTGAGAAGCAGGCTTTGTCCCAATGAGGACGTTACGCCAAGAAGAGAGAGAGAGATAGATGGTTCGAAAATGAATAATCTGACAGGCTCCGGAATCTATGGCCTTAGAACAAAAATGTCGGTCCATTTAGGACAGTGGCCCACAGTATTTCAGGCGGAAATATATGCAACTAGCTGACCCGACGTGGCTAGCCACGTTTTCACAATCAAGAGAATTATGACGATGGCTTAAAAATGTTGGTATGCATCTTTTGCTTACCTACAACTTAATTCAGAAACCATATTTATTCCTCTAGTGTTCTAGAATTTCCTTCTTCTTAATCTCGTTGCAATGTAAAACTTCTCCTAGAATTCGGAACAGGAAGTTTTTAAATATGCTATTATTTGTGAAAAATACTTGAACATGTATGCCATTGGTTTGATTCCTACGAAAAATGTTCGAGAATGTTCATGAATCTTCGATTTCATCTCCTGATTCTCACAGAAATGTTCCTAATTTTTTAGAATTAGAAACAGAAAGCTTCTAAATATTCTATTATTCATCGAAAATTCACGAACATTTTTAGTATTTCCTGTATCAGAGAATGTTCAAGAATATTCCAAAAACATGCGTATCTGTATCTTCTTCTCGTTCCTCTTCTACAACTTCTCCGCCCAGGAAATTTCTTTTAATTCGAAACAAAATGTTTATGAATATTTAATTTATTATGGAAAGTTTTGAAATACGCCTGACCTTTTTTCGAAATATGTCCTAGAATATTCTTATCCTTGTTTTAGTTCCGGAATATTTTTTTCCAATAATGAAGAAAAGCATATTGATTCCTTCAAAGAATATTCTAGGATGTTCCAGAAGCATATTTTTCTTCTTGGTGAAGTTTTTTTTTGTATTCCAAGCCGAGAATTTTCATTATGTTTGGAAAACTCTTGAACATTTGTATAAATAGTTTTTTTCATCCCTCCGGGGCATACGCAATGTTGTAGAATATTGTTCTTCTCTTCTGCTTCTTCCTCTTTGCTCAGGAAAGTTAGAAAAATGTCTCCATATTTGAAACAGAAACCTCTCGAATTACATTGACGTTCTTGTAGAAAAGGAGTTTCTTCGAATTCGATTCTTCGACTTCAATCTCAAACACTCAGATCATATCATGCAGGCACTACTGAAACATACGTGAAATATTTCAGTCAAACTTTGCTAAGCGTGACGGGAGGACAGCACCTGGATTCATATGCCGTTTTTGATCTTCTTAATCAGGGTTCCTGATTTCCACTTTTCATCTTCTTCCACACTCGAATACAGTTAGCAGCGAACGGTTGTCGCTTAGTTTGTGTGTTTGCTCGTCAGCGACGACAGCAAATACCGGCGAACGGTGGGAAGCCATACATGGAATTTAAACATTCGTCCACATTCGCATCGCAAGCGATGGAGAGTGTAGTGGCAATGTCCACTCGGTAAAACTACCGAACCCTCTCAAAGGGTTATCAAACGACATTGAGCGTACTGAGTGAATATGTAATAATAAAGTTTAGTTCTCTAATGACTACGAACGTAACCGGTCACACATATAGTACATCCGAAATGTCTTCTTTTTATTTACTTTTTACGGATGTAACAGAGAGGTGATGCGATTCGTGAATGATATTGCGCGTACGAATATTTGAAGTTTTCAAAAAATGTTTGTTATTTTCTTTGCTAATTTAGCATTTTAACAACAATACACTAAAAACGTATGCATTACATGCAGAAATTCTCTTCTGGTTATGATAATTGGCGATTAAAAGTTGAGGTTATGTCGTGAAAATTTGGAAGTTTGAAAAGGAAATACCAGTTCCCCATCAGTTTAATCATTAATTTTTTGATAAATTTATCGATAAAATGAATTTTTCTACCCCGATCCCACATTAAATTTTATCTGAAACGACTCAATCACTAAAATACGAAATGGGATTTCACAAAACTTAACCTCACTTTAGAAGGCCAATAGCCGCTTCGATCGCTCACCAGCATTCGTCACCATTCGCCATTCATTCATTCGCTTGCGATCCAAACTGCGACGATCGGCCACGAATATCCATGTCAACCAGCTTGCGCATCGCATCCCACTGGTGATGGGGTTGCGTGTTTGATCACGACTATCCGTTTGCTGCACCTTTCTCGATTCGCTTCAGCAAAGAGGAGTGAATATGAATGGAGTGAGGTGAATTTACCGATCCTTGTTCTTAATTTAGATTTAGAAAATGGTCATTCCTCAAGGGGATTCTTCAGCATTCTGGAATAACAATTTCCAGAAGTTTCCTCAGAAGCCGTTGTAAATATGCGAAACATTTCATTCAGCAATGGACTCATTAGAAGCGCCAGAAGGTATACTATCATTTATTCAGAAATGGAAAACGCCAGAATTTATACTTCTAAGTACATACCTTTAACTGTCACAGGGTTCTTATCTCTGAAATGGTAAGAAACTTCTAGAAGCTTCTCAGGAACTGCGAATCTTTCATTTCATTTCAGTCACCGTGAATTAATGTTCGGAGCGCATACAGCCGGGCAGTAAACTCGCGGGTATTTAGCAAAATTATGCTGAGGGTAAGAGAACTTCCAGAGACTTCCGGAAAGTTCTCGAAAATTAAAGTAGTTTAATATTTCAGAACATTCCAGAACGTTCTTCTTTTCTTCTGAAACTTTTAGTAATGTCCACAACATTTAGCAAGCTGAGAAGCATGCTTTGTTCCAATTGGGACGTTATACCAAGAAGAATAAGAAGAAGATGTTTCATAATATTGCATCTTCTTTCTGGAGCGTCAAGAAACTTCTAGAAGGTCTCGAATACTTAAGAAATTCAATACTTCGGAAAATTCCAGAACCTTCTTTTTCTCTTCTGGAGCTTTCAGTAACTACCAGAAAGTTCTTGGAATTTTCAGAATATTTATTATGAAATTCAAATAACTCAACGTACATATGAACAGATGGGTAAATTATTGGTTAAATTGGGAAAAAATCCACAGCTCAGGTGAGATTTCAACTCACGACCCTTATTCGCTAGACAAGTGCTTTACCAACTAAGCTACCGAGTCAATTAATGACCCGGCAACTTAGTTGTCATAAGGTTCAATTCTAATCTCATCGATCTATATCATCTTCCCCTAAACCGCAAATATAACCATCTCTGTTGTACATATGTACGAAGAGCGAAAGCGATTTGTTTATTGTTTGAAACTGTTTGCGTATCGTATTTATGTTCCAGATCATTCCAAAACAGTTCTTCTTACTATTTCTAAAGTGATACATCTATGGTGAAACATTTCAATGAAACATTTCAAAGCGTGATGGAAGGACAGACAACTCTGGGCTTTTATATATATATATGTTATTAGAATGCGTGTTATTATGCCTGAGGAGAAAGTATAGGTTTACATAAATATGTATTTTCTCTGACAGCCAAGCGGCACTTAAGTCGCTTAATAACTACACTTGTAACTCAAAGCTAGTGTGGCATTCTGGCTTTGAAAAACTTATCCATACGCAATCGAGTCTACCTATAGTGGATCCCAGGACATACGGGTTTAGAGGGAAACGGGATTGCTGATGAGCTAGCCAGGAATGGATCTAATGAAAGGTTCATTGGCCCTGAGCCCTTCTGCGGGATCTCAGACTGCTCTGTAAAAATGGAACTGAACAAATATATGGTCAGTCAAATCACATCAAACTGGAATGCACTTCCCCACACGAGCCAATCCAAAAGGCTCGTAACGATAAACCCCAAGAAAACCCAACAACTATTAGGTCTCAACAAAAGGGATCTCAACATCTACACCGGTCTAATAACTGGACACTGCCCCTGCAGATACCATCTACAAAAGATCGGAGCAATCCAAACCTCAAATTGCCGCTTCTGTGACGAGGAGAGGAAAACATCAGAACACATCCTCTGCTATTGCAGTGCACTCACTCAACGTAGGTTCACATACTGTAACTCAGGATCTCTATTCATCAATAATAGATGGTCTTGAGTCCAGTCGATAACAAGGTATCTCAGTGATAAACATGTTACTGAGATAATTTGCGTACCTCACAGCAAAAGGGTATATCACAATAGTTCTAAAATCTGGACGCAGTGATCATCACCCGACAAACGAGAGAGAAGCCTGCTGACATTTCATATCAGGGTATCTCTAAAAATGATTTTAGAGAATTGCTCTAGTATATACACTGTATCTATGAATACACATGGCAATTAAATGAGTACCGTCGTTGGGGGTGAGAATGGGTCAAAAAAGAATATTCAAAGATTGTTTGTTAAATAACAAATGCAATTGAAGTTGGACTAACTTTTTATTTGGTATGTATACTCTTCTATGTGGTAATGATAGTTTAGCAAGAAAGTATCACGTTATATGAATTGCTTAGTAAACTACAAATGATTGAAAATTGACCCAATCTCACCCCTTAGAGGGGTGATATTCACAATAATACAACCGAAAAAATTGTTAAAATTTGGTAAAACATCGTTTGTATACTGTATCACCATTTTTAGCCATCATAATCATCCTCATTAAGAGTTTCAACCTCCATGAGTGGAGGGGAGATTACAATGAGGGAGGGGCGAAGAAAGAAAGAAATATTGATTGTAAAAAAAACATGCTAGTTTTTGTATACTGCATAAGAAATGTTTAACCAAACCCTCCGTTATAAACTCTGATGTACATGATCATTGGCCTCTATATTGATAAAGCAAATCGCTCCATCTCAAGATAGAGGGTCGTTCAAATATTATGTTAAGTCTATTTTGCGAGCTTACGGTATTGCAGTACACTAAAGATTAGCTGATGATTAGGGGAACTGTCCACACGCATGGGTGTATTGTTATAAATGATTTAGGCACTAAACGTATTAACACACTCGTTTGACGCTTCTCGACATATTTTTGAAAGAAAGCGTGCTTTAGTGAAAATACGGTAAACATGGCACCACTCTAACGTCAAATGGGGACTGGATAACAAGTTGAATTTTTAGTTAAGGTTATGTGCATTCGATAACTTGCTTGACCCAATCTCACCCCCATTCTTAATATTTAGACATAGGGTCGAAAATATTAAGTTTTTCAATAAAAAGAACAATGACATCCCGCTTTTTTCATTACATCAACCAGGTTATACCTACAGCTAAACACTTATAAGAAAAATTATGGATAGGTACTTGTGTTAAACATTACGAAGGAGAAATTTTTTCAGAGTGATTTACTAGTAGTTTCATCATATAAGTTTAGCCACAAATTTAACAAAAAACGATTATTGCAAAACATCTTATTCTGCATCAGGACGTGTAAAAACATCTCCCTTTTGAAATAATACCTATAAAGTTTTCAATATAAATTAGCGATAGTTATTGAGCAATTTCAAATTTTATGTTTCTCCGTTTTGACCCAATCTCACCCCCCAGACCCATTGTCACCCCCATCGACGGTATCTAAAATCTAAAATATTAAGCGTAATGGTCATAGAACTGCATATGACTCACATAACGAAAAGAAAACTACAAATAAAGCACAGCTCGGAAGTTCACGCGTATGCATACTAACCAATACGCATGCTTTCCAACCCGCTGTGGTGTATTGACGAAGCTTATACATTTTTAAGGCAAATGATACGTTTCGTCCATGTTTGTGTGATCGGACAGCACGGTTCTCGGCTCATATTTGTGAAGTCGGTCCCCTATAGTCCCCTACACATGTCTCATTCCGATTGATAGACAAGACAGTAGTTAGCAGTCATTGACGAGCCCAAGTCGATTTTAGCACATTTGCGTGAGTTTAATCGCACCTGAAAATCGTGTGTTTCCAGTGACCTACCAACAGTAATTATTCCTGATTAAGTAAGTGCCATTGAATCCGCACAACAGTGCGCGAGAATTGCAATCTTATCATCTCTCTGTTGGCATAATTTTATAACCCTTTGGTTTGAGACATTCATTGCACCACCCTCCCAGAGCCTAATCCTATCGATTTTTGATAAGGCCGAAGAAAACCAATTGTTAATCGCACACCTTCAAGCGGAGTGTGCATGATTAGGCATTTATTCGTACGAAAATAGCATAAATCCATCCAACAGTACGACTTTTGGACTCCACTTCCTCCTATCGTGTTGTTTGTTGGCTGACCCGCCCGTGTCAGGCGCGCCGGATGAATTGAAAATTCACTGCCAGCACTCGACCCTCAGAACGTTTTTGCAGCTCGTCGTGGTAGTACGTGTCATCCCGGGTAGAAGAGAATTGCAAATCAAGACTGTGTATTCGGGAAAAATTGATTTAGATAATAATTTACATATAAGTTTGGTTGAGCTCATGAAGAATAGTATAATATGTGTATTGTGTAACTAATATCATAAAAATAGATAAAAATCGGTTGAGCGTTGGTGACGACAGCACTCAACACAAGAGACTATGTGCGATAACTAGAAAGATTTTGATGAAATTTTTATTGTATAAGGTATACTTAATAGGGTCTTGTACTATTTGGGCAGGGGTACCTATTTTGGGCATTTGCCGCTTTAACTAAGTCAATTTCGAATCGACTGATTTGAATTTTTGTATAGAGTAAGGCACTTGCAGTATCTAACTCTATACAAAAATTCAAATTATTCGGCTTGAAATTGACTTGATTATAGCTGCAAGTGCCCAAAATGGGTTCACCTGCCCAAATGATACAAGACCCTATTCTATTTCTGATAAATAAACTTTTTGTAAACACAATCAACAGTTATCCATTATTTTCTGTATTTGATCTGTTTTTGAATATTTTTTATTACATTCTTATCTTTTTTGTGATTGACAGAATAAAACACTGATAACAAATAATAGCAACATATGTATGTTATGCCTAATTGGATGGATTATTTGTTAGAATGCGAAATGTGCTTCAATTCCATTCAATTCAATTCCAAAACTTGCTGTAACATCTAAAATCATTTGCTTTTCTATTTTTTATGCAAAAACTCTTAGTATTCTGCAATTCTTTTCTATTCGGGATAATTACACTGAGTTTTAGTTCCATTGTAGTAATTACATCTAACAATCGATTGAATAAGTTTTTACCAGTTTCTTACACCAATAACCGCTCGCTTTTTTTCTGTTTCTCCCCGTTCGCAACAGGTGCCTACGTTGATTTTAGGAAGATCGTCTTGAAGCCCAACATGACCGCTGGAAAGAGCCTGCAGAGCGATGCCGTGTTCGCCGGTATCAAGGACCGCGTGTCGGAGAACGAGGCAAAGGCTAAGGCCATCAATGCAGTGTTCCTGTACAAAATCACCGACGGCGGCAAGGTATCCAAAGAGTGGGGTAAGTTGATACATACACGACAACGGCGATGGCGATGACGGAGTTGCGTTTGTGCAAATAATGGAATGGCTTGTCGATGACGGAACGTGAATTATCATATTTATCTATACGCACCCGGGTAGTGTGAAATGTTCGATGATGTCGTCAATTGTTGAAGGTGCAATTAAGATTACCGGTGGTGGCCCTTCAAATCCGCGATAAAACAATCTGAAAAAATAGATTGTCGCTTGAACCTGTAGAAACCTGGAAATTTAAGGCGTATGAAATCAGAAAAACAGCTAACAGAAAAAGAGAATAATGCTATAGAAATGGTTCAAGTGTTCTGACAATCATTGTAAAAATTTTGTTTTCAGGTAGGGGATGATCTGGTTTTCACTATAAGCATGTGATGCAGCATGAATTAATATAGAAGTTTATGTAATTGGATGTTAATTATGTAGATACATTGAACACAACTCATTGAGGAAACGTAGAACACAACTTTTTGAACACTAACGTTGGGAGTGACGTAGTCAAAAAAAATATTGTCACTCCGAGGATCCTCATCGTTCAAGGATGGAGCGCAGGTATTTCCACTTTGTACCCTTGGTTGATTAATCGTTATCTAGAATGAAAAGAAGAGACCAATTGACCCCATGCGATAAAACTGTATCATATATAATGCATAGTAGATTATGGCAACCTACCCAACATGGTGTATTGAATGAGGTAAATAGCATAAATCAGTTGGTCTTTTATGGGACATTTGATGCTTCTAAAAAACATATAATCTTACTAACAGCAAGCATTCGTTTAATGGCTGTAGGTATGAAAAAAAAATGAAAACTGTGCATTAGTATCGTTGTTAATTTTTTTTTATGGCAAACCAACAACATCAGCGACATATTGAACGTTGCCCATGGGCTGTAAGACCTAACGGGCTAACAGCTTTCAATGTCTATTTTGTGGAAAAAAAATGCAGCAACAGTATGAATACTCAGTTTTTTGTATTAAAAGAGGCATTGGCCAAAATAGAAGCACAGCACTAGTGTTGGCCATATTCTTAACCTTGGTTTAGAATTGTCGTTATCGAAATGTCCGTTAAGATTTACACAGCAATTGGGTTTTTAAATTAAGAAAAATTCAATGATTTTCTATTTTTAAACGAAAGAGCACCATTTTCTGAGCCGCTATGATTTTTTTTCAGATTTTTAGAACTTTATTTTGGTATCTAAAATCAATTTCAAAGAGATTTTTTGAAATCACCTTTTGACAGCTGAGCAACTGCTTGACAGCTCCGCTCAGTACAAAATGCGACGAGGGGTGATTCGACAAATCGCTCCCATACAAATTTCAAATTGATTTTTAAATAGGTTCCCGGGCACCAAAATTGATGAAAATTTGGATTTCGGCTCAGTTTGGCATGCAGATTCAGAATATGGAATTATCTCAACACCACTAAAGAAGCCAATTGCTGCAGGAATACCTTCTGGGGATTCCTCCAGGAAGTTCTTCTAGAATTCCATATATGGATTACTCCAGGAACATATTTAGTAGATTCATAACAAAATATCTGAGGATTCCTCCAGGAATCGATTATTAGAGAAATGCTATGTATAATTCCTTTAGGAATTCTTGCTAGGGATTTCCCTTTGGACGTCTTCTGTTCTAGATTCCTTCACGGATTTCTCCAGAACCCTTTATAGATTTTTTCCAAAAAAAAACCCTAATTAATCCACCTAGCGGTGATGGTGCCTTCCTCGTGCCTTCGAAAACACATTTCAACAAAACTCAAGTAACATGTAGTTGAATATCGCACTTTCATACGTTAAACAAAATCCATTACATGGCACCAGAAATCATATTGTTTATGTAGCTTTGATGTTTGCGCCTATATGTCTTATGGACTTATATGAGCGAATCCAAAGATGGCCGTCACAATGGCTGCCTTGCAAATACCGAAACCACGGATCTCGTCATCTAAACAACAAACGGAGCTGATAAAGCAATGAGTAGCCTTGCTCACTCATGATAAACATTGAGTAGCATTTTCGTTTTCGGGCGTTTTGTGGATCACGAGATCGGTGCTCTCAAAAATGCGAGTCAAAAATGCACCTGGACGCTCTACCATTTCACCATAACAAAAAGCTGCTATTTTGAACTTTGAGCCGCAATTTTGGATTTAAGTCCGCCATCTTGACTATTCTGGTCTTTATTTTTAGACTCCACATTTCTTACCCATACCAGATATACCCATATTGCATGGTTTTAGACCCCAGAACTCCATTGAACAGCCACCATCTGGTCACAATTTTTTGGAGTCCACTATTCGTCCCTATATCAAATAAACCCATATGACACGGATTTAGAGCTTAAAACGCCATTAAACAGCCACCATCTTGAATTTGGAGCCGTCATCTTGGTATTTGGGCCACCATTTTGCATATTGCGGTCGCCATTTTTGACTCCAGAGATCTTCCCTATACCATATATACCTTTTACTCCGGATATCTTCCTTATTCCAAATATACCCATTTTTCACAGTTTTGGAGCCTAAAACTCCATTAAACAGCCTCCATCTTAATTTGAAGCCGCCATTTTGAATTTTAGACCGCTGTCTTGGATATTCAGATTGCCATTTTTGGACTCCGCGGACATTTTCCCCATACAAAATATACTCTTCTTGCATGGTTTTAGGGTCTAAATACTGCTGCCATCTTGAATTTAGAGCCGCCATTTTGTATTTTAGACCGCTATCTGGGATATTCAGGTTTCCAATTTTGGACTCCGGACATCTTGCCCATACAAAATATACTCTTATTGTATGGTTTTAGAGTCAAAAACTCCACTAAACAACCACCATCTTGAATTTGGAGCCGCCATCTTGGATTTTAGACCGCCATACCAAATGTACTCATATTGCATGGTTTTAGGGTCTAAAACACCTTTAAACAGCCTTCATCTTGAATTTGAAGCCGCCATCTTGAATCTTAGAACGCCATCTTGAATGTTCAGGTCGCCATTTTTGGACACCGGACATCTACCCCATATAAAATATACCCATGTTACATGGTTTTAGTGCCTAAAACTCCATTAAACAGCCGCCATCTTGATTTGGAGGCGCCATCTTGGATTTTAGACCGCTATCTTGGATATTATGGTCGCCATTATTGGACTCCAAACATCTTCCCCATACAAAATATACCCATATTGCATGGATTAAGGCTTAAAACTCCATTATACAGCCGCCATCTTGAATTTGGAGCTGCCATTTTGGATTTTAGACCGCCATCTTGAATTTTGGACCGACATCGTAGAATTTTCGGTCTCCTGTGTTAATATCCGCACAAAATTTGTCAACCATGCTGAAGGTTACAAAAATCGCCGCAGTTTGATGAGGCTTGGTCGGGGACTTGGTTCAGTTTTATATGTGACCAGTTCTACCGGTGCTGGTCCGGATCACTCAAATGGCCATAACTCCGGAATGCCTTGACCGATCCGGACCATTTTCAATAGCAAACAATGCGGTAAAATTCCGGTTTGATTCGAGCTATAATCCGAAAAATCGGTCAATGGAAAGTGCCTAAAAAGTGAGTGACCTTTTTGTACACAGACATACATACACACATACACACATACAGACATCATCTCAATTCGTCGAACTGAGTTGATTGGTATATGTGACTTGACCCTTCGAGCCTTCTATAGAAAATTCGTTTTTTGAGTGAATATATAGCCTTTCAGTACACTTTGGTGTACGAGAAAGGCAAAAAAAACCCTCCAAAAGCCCATTTATAAATTCCTACAAGAATTTAGTCTGGGATCCAGAAATTTGTTTTTTTTTAGCAATTCTTGAAAGAATGTCACATTTTCAGTGGAAACTTTTGCATGAATTAATTCATGTGATATTTGAGGTTGTCTACTACCTGGAAAACCGGGAATCCTCAGGGAATTTTATTTACTAGGGAAAAACCTGGAATGCTCAGCGAATATCTCAGGGATCTATCAGGGAAATTTAGCAACGATAAAAATGCATAAAACAATAGGTCATTCGAATAGATAGTAGCGAACTTTACTGCTTTTTGATCTATTCAAAAGTAAAGTGCTCAGAGTTTGCTACATTTTGGTTATGATTAGAAACAGTTTTTGAACATGTAGGTAGTTTTTACTTCTCTCGATCATGAACCTTTACTACATGTTTAGTCCTTACTGGAAGCTTTTGGTTCTGTGAAGAAGTTGAAGATTCCTCCAGATTTTTCGATAAACTAGTTAAACCAAGTAGGGATCTGGATAATCGTGCTAGAGGAACAAAATTAAGGTTTCTAGAACAAGCAGATAAAGACTAGACTCGAAAAAATGAGACACAAAGAATAATGTATAACTTTTGATTGCGTGCACAAAAATAGCTGATTTTTTTACCAGGAATAGTACATTATGTGTAGCTAATACCATAAAAATTTCATCAAAATCGGTTAAGTGTTGGCGGAGATATCGTCGAAACAAGAGACTTACCATTTAAGAATCTTGGGGCAAACAAACACTTTAAAAAATATCACATTTTTTACCTAAAACTGTAGAGCCAAAAATACTGAACCGATTTCAAAAATATGCATGTATTATGTATTGTGTCAAAATTTCATTTAATTTGATATGACCTTTAAAAAGTTATAGCCATACACTCCCGTTCAAAAGTTTGGGGTCACCCCCTCAAAAACATGTCATTTTATTAGGCCCATATCTCCGCCAATTTGCGTCCGATTTCAAAACCCTAGGTTTCATTCAAAAGATAATAAGTCAAAGAAACTTTGAACATGATTTAAAAGAAACTTTTTCAAAAAATTTTGTATGTAAACTTAACCCAAAGTTGCCAAATTTTCTAAAAAATGAATATAAACTTACGGCAGTGTCGCTGGAAGTTGGGTCGACCAAATTTTAAGATGAGAGCGGTAATATGACCCATTTTCTATTAGCTTTCAACTGCTTTTTACAGAACTTAGCTAAAAAATCTAGAAAAAAAGTTATTAAGTAAATTAATCCTTGATGTCATCGACCAAAAGTTTGGGGTCACCCCTCAAAATGCTGTATCGGCCAAAAGTTTGGGGTCACTATCATGAACAAATCACTTCGTCATCTATAGTTCAATTTTAATTCTTTTTGGCTCATTTCAAAGATTATTAGCTAAATTTACGTTTGATGTCTTCAACTTAACGTATTTAACGATTTTTGTATATAAAAATGTTATGTAAAGTTAGCCCATTTTACCATGCTTCAAAAAATGAGGCAACTTTACGTTAAGTTTTAGTATGTAAATTTCAACAAATATGTGTGGTTCAATGTCTATGTAGTAAGTATCATTCATTTTGTTTCAAATAAGCCAAGAAGAATTAAAATTGAATGAAAGATGACAAAGATATCAACAAATCACTTTTCCATGTTTTACGATAGTGACCCCAAACTTTTGACCGATACAGCATTTTGAGGGGTGACCCCAAACTTTTGGTCGATGACATCAAGGATTAATATACTTAATAACTTTTTTTCTAGATTTTTTAGCTAAGTTCTGTAAAAAGTAGTTGAAAGCTAATAGAAAATGGGTCATATTACCGCTCTCATCTTAAAATTTGGTCGACCCAACTTCCAGCGACACTGCCGTAAGTTTATATTCATTTTTTAGAAAATTTGGCAACTTTGGGTTAAGTTTACATACAATTTTTTTGAAAAAGTTTCATTTAAATCATGTTCAAAGTTTCTTTGACTTATTATCTTTTGAATGAAACCTAGGGTTTTGAAATCGGACGCAAATTGGCGGAGATATGGGCCTAATAAAATGACATGTTTTTGAGGGGGTGACCCCAAACTTTTGAACGGGAGTGTATATGTAGCACTATGTCGCAATAAGCAGATGTGGTTTTTAGTATAGTGACATTCAAACTGCTCTAACTTTTAAAATGTTCAATCAAAATGGCTGAAATTTTCACTAAAAACAGATTAACACAACGATTTTACACTGTCAAAGTTTAAAAAAAAAAAAATCGGGCAGTGTTGCCAATACTACAGTCAAAATAATGCACACTGATTTTAAAATGTTAAAAAGTGCCCAAAATTTGAAAACCCCGTTTTTTGTTTGAATTGTTAAAAAAAAGTACTGAACCGATTATAATGAAATTTTCACCACTTAAGGCATTGTCCAGTTAGAATCCGGACGCAGATAATCACTTATATCTCAGAGGTGGATCACAAACAGAAAAGGTTAAGCCCTCAAAATAAAGATAGTTTACTGTAGTTTCATGGAAAAATATCATTGAAATTATTAAATTTAATTTTTAATACATTTTTTCATTTTTTCCGTGATAACTTCCTTAAAAATCTGCACAATGGTAGTAAATTTTAACATCAACCCCATCAGCGTATTTGTTTAACAATCGGGTCATCTTTGTAGTGTCCTGAGACCCTCTACCAGTCTGATTAGGAATCCAAAAAAACTTTACCAAATATGTCTCTTCTTGCGAAATTAAGGGCTGTTAAGTGAATTTCAAAGAAGCGAAATTTGAGTGTTTTTTCGTTAATAAACACTATCCAACAGTGATGACACCACTGCACATCTCAGGCTGTCGTTATAGCTCACCAAAGTAGTTCAAACCACGCGATTCTTGAGGTTATCATCTTTGTACCAGTCTTGCGAATAATTGCGACCATCACGAGACAATCACTTGAACCGCTTTATGGAGTCACCCTTCCCAAGGTGATACGAACCAGCTAGCATGTCATGCCTGTAATGACAAACATGTTGTGGGTTCTACCCTTCGCAGCTTTGCAGCGATAGCAGTTGCTGAGTATGCTTCAGGCGGGTTGCTAGAGATTCAATCTCTCTGAGCGACGATGCATAACGGGCGATGTGAGAGCGTTTGCCGTAGCCAGGGCGAACTGCGTGGTGCACTCAATGTGTGCGTTTAAACTGAGCTATGCAAAACGAATAGGATTTATGACGTAGTACCGTGCTTGTGATAATACACATGCATAGTTTTACATGCTGTTGCGCGTGCATCTGCTTGAGGCGACGGAGAGAGTCATGACACTCACATGAGCCGTATCCAAGTCAGGATGATTGTAGCAAAACAAGGGTGACCGGGTGACTATGATGGGATTCTGTCTTTTCTGGTGTTAGCGACTGTAGAGAGAGCGAATCAGAAACCGCAGAGACAGGGTGATACAAGACACAAATTTGGTGTTTATCAGCTTTTTTGTGACTTGTACGCTGATGCTTCGCGACACTGCTTTGTACACATTTGGTGTGAAAATCGTGATGTGAGAAAACGATGTCCAGAGCTCGAACTTCCTGGCAAATCTTGGAATTCCAAGCAGATTTATCCATAAACATAAACTTTAATCTTGCTTGCACACTTCCTCATGGCATGGTTAACAACATCTGAGCACATCACACGTAATGGTTTTGGAGATATTAACATTTTTCGCGACTGTCGTACCTGACCACCCTAAATTTTCAGCGTGTTTGTGCAAGATTTTTTTCCTTCGCATGTCTTCAATCTGAAATAACTTTTCACTCGTAGCAAGAAAATCGATGAAATTTTCTCCATCAATAGATGACTTGTTTATAATCAGACTGCAGTGAAAAAAATATGATTATGATCATTAAGAGCGTCACAATAAATTATCCTTTGCGTCCGGATTCTAACTGGACAATGCTTTATTATGACTTACTTGAAGAACTTACAGTCAAATGTTCAGACGTTTTGATGAGCTAAAAACCAAGTTATAGCCTAAACAATTTTTAAAATGGAAGCCCAAAATTTCCAAAATCACATTTTATTGTATCGACAATATTTGCGCCAATACTGAACCGATTTTGATGAAATTTTTAGGGCATTAACTACACATAACATGCTATTCCTGGTTAAAAAATCAGCTATTTTTGTGATCGCAATCAAAAGTTATACATTATTTTGAGTGTCTCATTTTTTATCGAGTCCAGTCTTTATATCCGACGTGCTGACGATTCCGATAAGGTGCCACCTTATTATTGATATTCGTTTTTAAATTCCCCCTGGAGATTCTTTCAGATTCCTATCGGCATTTCCCAAAATTCGAACAATTGTTTCCGGTGTTCTTTCTTGGTAATTTAGAGGATTGCTGAATTCCGACCGATTACTTCTGGAGTTTTTCACGAGGATCGTACAGTTTCTTTCCAGAAATTCCAGAAAATTTCTTCCAGAGGTTTTCCCGGATAGGCCCCAAGAGTCCCTTACGGTTTTTTCCCGGAGTTTCCTTCGAGATTCTTCTTAAAGATTTTCCGCGGTTTGTTCCTGTGTTCCTCTTCGGACTTTCCCAGAAGATCTTACTGAGATTTTTCCTAGTGTATCTACAAGAGTTATTCCTGGGGTTCATGCTAGAGCTCTTCCAAAGATTTCTTAAGGAGTTTTTAACTTATTTTCTGGAGAGGTTCCTCCCGAAGATTCTCATGTAATTTCTTCAAGAAATTTCCGTGAGGTTTCTTCTGGAGTTTCTACCTGGATTCCCACGGGAGCTTTAGCTGGGATATTTCCTAAAGGTTCTGGCGGGATTTTTTTTTTTTTGAATGTTTACTTGACATTTTACTCGGAGTTTCACCCGGGACTTCTCTCAGAAGATTTCTTCCGGTGTTGATCTTTGGATGTCTCTCGAAGTTTTTTTTTCTAAATTTATCCTGGACTTTCTTCTAAGATTTTTTTCCGGGGTGCCTTTTGGGATTTTGAATGAATGCTGGAACGATTCCTGAACATTTTATAAAAAAAAACTACGCCGTCTTCAACCAGAGGATGTACAGACTGAACTAACATTAGACAACGGACAACACACATAACACCCAGTGGCCCAGTGGAGAATTTTCCGTTTGACGAAAAGTTTTCACCGACTGGAGCGGGAATCGAACACACACTCAAAGGCTTACGAAACGCCCAGATGACTGACGCCTCTAGCCGCACGGCCACGAAGCCCACAAGATTTTTCCATTGAATTCTACCCGAGATTTCTTTAGGATCGTTTTCCAGGTGTTTTCTTGTAGTTGCTTCTTGCAGTGATGCTACTGAGATTTTTTTTTACAGATTTCCGGAGATCTTCCCAATATCCCAACTGGAAATTCTCTCGAGATTCTGGGTGCTGGCTTTGGGATTTCTGTAATAGTTGTTCCCGGAGTTCTTGCATGGATTTTTTCCAGGAGTTTCTCTCGGAATGTCTCCTGGGATAACTTACGAAATTCCCCGGGAAATATCGTAAGGTATTCAGATGAAATCGTGCAAAAAACTCCGCTAAGAACTAATGGAGAAATTTTGATGATTTTTAGGAGAAATCCTGATAATACTAGAAAATCTTAAAAAAAAGGTCCAGGAGTAATTCCGGGAGAAAATTGGTTTGTTTATTGAACAAAACATTGCTATTTTCTATATCCTAATTTTGTCCTTATTGTAAAAATAATTTCAAAATGATGAAATTTTGGATTTTGACCAATTTTTGAACGGAGATTCCGATTATGGAATAATGTGGATACCCCTAAAGAGCCCAATTCTCAACTTCAAAAACCTATAAGAGAAATCTCAGGAGGACCTGTTGGAAAGCTATCCTAAAGAACCAAAGAAATTCCTGAAGAATCTGTCGACATAACTACATCACCACCTCCACAAAAAAAACAGAGACCCAACTTCAGTTTCGAAACTGTGTAAGGAATTTAAACTTAAAGGTCATATGGTCTGTGAAATTACTTGTTGGACTCTTGATTGTTTTTTTCCTGATTTATGGAGTGTTGTGGATGTCATTTATTTTGTAAAGCAATTTTTAGTGGAAATGTCTATGCAATTTCTTGCAATCGATTCCAAAGAACTCTAGGAGAAATCCTCAATCGATTTTTGTTTAACTTCCGAAGATATTTCGCAAAAAAGTTCTGGGAATAATTCAGCGATTTGGTGGAATTTCTTAGATAATAAATCTCTCGCATTTCTCTTAAAATTTTAACTTTATTTTCAAAGGTTGTACCTTACTTATCAAGTTGTTAGTTCAGTGGCAATGAGCAGCGTTCAGATAATTCAAAACTAATTTCTGTGCTAAATTTCTTCCACTAGATCAGCACAACGGGGACACAGTCTAGTACCAAGGTAAGTTTATTCTTTTCTTTTCAGGTTCACACTTCATAAATTTAACAAATTCAAATTCACTGAGTAGAATAGTTTGGTTCAGTTCTTCGCTCGATGACCGGTTCGTTGCTTCGCTCACGATGATAGTTGGTTGACGTAGAGAAAGAGGTATTCGATGATGATGGATGGCCTTTTATATTCGTGGTTTCTCCATCTTGATGAGGTTGTCCCGGAAGATGAAATAACAACAAAAACGCAGCCTATCGCAGCGCGCCATGATCGACTATTGGGGATCAAAAATGCTGTCAGTCGAAGCGATGTCACACATAGATGGCCGTAGTGCTGCTTTTCGAGTGCATACTCGAACATCCTGGCCCCTCAGAAATCCCATTTCTGCAGTTGATCATATGCGGTTGCATAACTCAGACGTCGAATTCATTGATGACCTCCAATCAGAAGTTACGCTAGATTTGCCTCCTCCCATTTGTCGACGAAATCGATGAAGCGGTGACGTTTGGCTCGTAGACGTCAAACTCAATGATGATGATCATCAGCTCCCATCCGCACGACGCATTCGACGTAAACAAACATGGAAACGAGAAGAAAAGACCCGGTAGCGGGTTACGGCATAATTTTATGTTATAGGACAGGTTCTTACCTTGTCCTTTTTAAAAAAGGACCTTTAATCTTTATTTGTAGGTGCTCCGGACTGGAATCATCAGAAACTCGAGACATTGGACAGGAACTTGCGGTTTGGTTTACGAGATGACGGAATCGGTGGAATGTTGTTGCCTTTGTTTTGTGACCGACGATGCTTCATTCATTGCTGCTGTTGTTTTCGGTGGTTTCGATTAGCGTGGGAGGAATTGGCAGCAAGCAGATTTTGTTGACTGGACGAACGAAGCGGCCGACTGGTGTTTGTACCGTTACTACTCGGGTGATTCCGTCGGCCCCAGGGTGCAGTTCGACGATTCTTGCGGTCGGCCAGGACATAGGAGGAGAATTTTCGTCGCGAAGGAGCACCAATTGATTTTGTTTGATGTTGACAGGAGACGTGTACCATTTCGTCCGAGGTTGGAGTGTTGAAATGTATTCAGCCTGCCATCGTTTCCAGATAAGCTGAAATAACTTCTGTGTTTGTTGCCATAGTCGAAGACGGTTTGAAGGAATTTCGGTCAAATCGGTGTCTGGAACGGCCTTTAGAGAGGATCCTACCAGGAAGTGACCCGGTGTAAGCGGTTCGAAATCGGAAGCATCGTCGCTCAGAGGAACAATTGGTCGAGAGTTGAGGCAGCATTCAATCTGGGTTAACAGCGTTTCCATTTCGTCGTGAGGCAAAGTGTGGGTTCCCAAAACGCGAATAAAGTGCTTTTGTGCGGATCGGATTGCAGCCTCCCATAGGCCACCAAAATTAGAGGCTTTCGGTGGATTGAAATGCCAATGGATCCCGTTGTCGGCACATTCCCTAGCCATGGATTGTTGGTAGTCCTTACTACGAATCAGCTGTCGGAGTTCATTTGAAGCCCCAATGAAATTCCTTCCGTTGTCGCTGTGTATATCACTGCATAATCCACGTCGTGAAACGAACCGC
This sequence comes from Aedes albopictus, assembly GCF_035046485.1. Lineage (NCBI taxonomy): Eukaryota > Metazoa > Arthropoda > Insecta > Diptera > Culicidae > Aedes > Aedes albopictus. The sequence continues at coordinate 253,042,236 of NC_085137.1, read as the reverse complement.
CTCAATGCTTGCAGGAACTTCGGTGTGCTCAGGTCGGTGACTAACTCCAGATGCACCGCGCGAGTGGAGAAGCAAATGAAGACAGCGACGTAGGCTTTGCGCGGTGCTGCTCTGCGATGTGCCGGTTGCAAAAATATGGGTCCCCAGTAATCCACTCCAGTAACAGTGAAGGGTCGAGTTGCGGTTACACGAGATGATGGAAGATCGGCCATAAATTGTTGCAGTGCTTTTGGACGAGCTCGGACGCAAGTGATACAGTTGTGGACGACGGACCTGGCCAAGCTTCTGGCCCCTGTGATCCAGTATCGCAATCGGAGAATGCTAATTAGCAGTTGTGGTGCTGCATGTAGGTTTTTTTCGTGACAGGAACGAATCAGGAGTGTTGAGAACGGATGTGCCGATGGCAGGATTAGCTGATGCTTGCTGTCGTAGGGCTGTGGAGCTTGATTAAGGCGACCACCGATCCGCATAAGTCGTTCAGCAGAGAGAAATGGATTAAACCATCGCAGACGAGACTTCGATGAGACAGGCTTGGACTGCTCCAGGTTGTTCCATTCTTCGGGGTAACATTGTTGTTGAATCAAGCGAATTAGTGTTGCTTCGGCTGTATTGCGTTCTTCAGAGGTGATGTAGCTTGACATTGACTCGGTGCTTAACTGGCGACGACATCGCAGAAGGAATCGACGGCAATATGCTGTCACACGCAGAAGCCGGTCGAAGTTGGAGAATCGCGCAACCAGTTGATCGACGAAGCTTGGTTCTGCAGACGCAGTACAGGACGGTTTCGGTCGCTTTACGGTTTCCTTGAGAGCGTTTTCATCGTCGGTGTGATAATGTTCTTGGAGGGGCCATTCCTCTACACCCTGTTGAAGCCAAGATGGCCCGTGCCACCAAAGATGATTGTTGACAAATTCTTCTACTGGAATTCCACGAGAAAGGCAGTCTGCGGGGTTGTCATGACCTGCGACGTGATTCCAGGAGCATTTCTGCGTAGCCAATTGAATTTTGGACACGCGATTGGCTACAAATGTTGTCCACGTTGACGGAGTTGATTTTAGCCAGCTGATGACTGTCATCGAATCGACCCAGAAAAATGTTTCGCCGGGGATTTCAAGTGCCGATGTTACCTTTTGGTAGAGTTCTGTTGCTAGTAGGGCTCCACATAGTTCTAACCTAGGAATGCTCTGCTGTTTTAAAGGAGCCACCTTCGATCTTGCCGTTAGAAGAGCGACTTTCACTGCTCCAGATGTATCCGTTGACCGGAGAAAGCAGCAAGCACCGTAGGCGCGCTTCGAGGCGTCGGAGAAAAAATGATATTGAAGCGACGTCGTCCTTGGTGATAGAACAAATCGTTCAATTCGTAGGTTATTGAGGAGCGGTAATTGCGAAATGTAGGATATCCACGTAACTTGCATGGAAGAAGGAAGTTCCTGATCCCAGTCGAAGATTTTTCCGTCGTCCGCTTTCAGCAACCAGAGTGATTGCATGAAAATCTTGGCTGTGATAACAACTGGACCCAGTAGACCAAGAGGATCAAAAAGGCGAGCGATTTGTGACAGTGCAGAGCGTTTTGTCAACGTGGCCCCTGCAGACTCCTGTGGAAGGTTGATGTGATACTTCAGTTGATCCAATGCTGGTTCCCAGTGTAAGCCTAGAGACTTGATGCATTGACTGCTATCAAGGTCAAAGGAAGTTTGAAGAGCACGATTTTCAAGAGGTACACCATCTAGTACTGCTTCCTCATTGGATGCCCACTTTCGAAGCTGTAATCCACCCTTGGAGAGGAGCGTGTCTAATTGTTCTCGGAGTTCCAATGCTTCGTCGATAGTGTCCGCGCCAGAGAATAGATCGTCTACGTAGAAGTCCTTCCGCAGCGTGTTGGCTGCCTTAGGGAAACTGTCTTGTTCATCTTCCGCAAGCTGCTGCAGGACACGGGTAGCAAGGAAAGGTGCGCTTGCTGTGCCATACGTAACAGTGAGCAATTCGTACGTGTTCAGAGGGAACTCTGGCGATGGTCTCCAAACGATGCGTTGCAAGGGAGTATCTCGTCGATCTACCAGGACTTGCCGATACATTTGTTTAGCGTCTGCAATGATCATCACCTTGTGGATTCTCGAGCGCATAATAATAGACCGAATCTCTTGTTGAACAGTTGGGCCCACCATTAGTGCATCGTTGAGTGAAGGTCCATTGGGTGTTTTGCACGACGCATCAAAAACTACACGCAGTTTGGTGGTGGTGCTATCTTCGCGAGTCACAGCATGGTGGGGCATATGATAACAGGTTGGTGGTGGTGATTGATAGTTGCGGACGAGTTCCATGTGACCCAAACTCAAATATTCATCCATGAATCCACGGTATTGTTCTGCAACGACGGGATACCGGCCGAGGCGACTTTCCAACATTCGAAACCTACGAACTGCCGTGCTGCGGTTGTCGCCTAGCTGATTAAGAATGTTTTCCTTATAAGGAAGTCGCACAATGTATCTTCCTTCGGAGTCACGTCTAACTGTGCGTCGAAAATATTCCTCGCAGGTGGCCTCTTCGACGGAGTGATTTGGAGAGGTGAAATCTTCTTCGAGCTTCCAAAATCTCTCAAGTAGCTGGTGTACATCAGGAAGCGTCGCTACGTTGGCAATAATTGGAGAATTCGGAGTACTGCGAGATGTTTTGCCAGAAACGATCCACCCAAGAACCGAGTTTACCAGTGTTGGAAGGGAGTCTCCAAGCTGAATTCGACCGGGTACCTTAAACAGATCAAAGAATATTTCTGCGCCGATAATGATGTCGATTGGATTTCTGTCGCAGAAATTAGGATCGGCCAGTAGTACAGCAGGAGGAATTTTCCAAGAGGACGTATCGAGCGAGGCTGAAGGTAGATCTATGGTGACCTTTGGCAGCACCAGGAATTCAACCAAAGTGGAGAAGTCCCCGACTCTGGAGCATATCGACGCAGAAAGCTTATGTCGAGCGTACGTAGATGCTTGTCCAATTCCAGATATTGGAACGGAAATTTTCTTACGTTGTGCCTTGACGAATTGTGAGAATGCCTCGGTGATAAAGCAGCACTCACTGCCGGAGTCAAGAAGTGCCCTTGCGATGTGTACAGTACCATTGTCATCGATCACTTTAACTACAGCTGTTGCTAGAAGAACACTCCTGTGAGCATCTCCAGCGCTCGCATAGCTTGTCGGTTCGTTGACGGTGGCGGAAACGGAAGCTTTGGGTTGATCGTTGTTGGTTGTAGTTGACGATGACATCTGAGAGGAAGATTCTGCAGTCCTGGAGTTCGCAGTAGCTGATTTATCTCCAGAGCAGAGCTGTGTGTGGTGTCGGCCTCGACATTTTCGGCAAGAAGTAGATGACGAGCAGTCGCGTACTTGGTGACCTGGCCGAAGACAATTTCGGCACAATTGAAGTCTTCTAGTTTCCTTCTCCTTCTCTCCGGTCTCCAGTTTAGAAAAGACAGGGCACATGTAGAGTGGATGGTGATTGGAACATAAGGCGCATTTTCGGCTAAAGTTGATTTGACTAGCACCGTGGCTAGCTACTGGACGAGATGTTGTCTTCTTCGGCTGAATAGTGGAAGCTGGCGTGTCTACAGCTTTCCCCTGTATTGTTTGGAGAACAGATACCCGCCTTTGGATGAACGACGTAAGGTCCTTGAAGGTGATCTGGTTCTGTGTCGCTGAGTGTTCCTCCCAGTCCCTACGAGTCGTAGGATCGAGACGGCTACTCAACATGCGAATGAGAATTAAATCCCAAAACTCGGTTTTCTCTCCAAGTTGGGTCAGCACCTTTACGTTTGCCTCGAACTTCTCTACCAACGAGTGTAGTTCGGATGCTGACTCACGTCTCAACGTCGAAAATTCGAATAGCGCGTCTAAGTAAGTTTGCTTTAGACGGGCTGGGTTTTGAAAGTGATCCTCCAGAAGTTTCCATGCCACTGGGTAGTTTTTCGCACTAATAGGTATAGTTTGAATCAACTTCAGAGCATCACCGGCCAGCGAAGAACGAAGGTAATAAAACTTCTGGATGTTGGATAATTCGAGCGAAGCATGTACTAGCGACACAAACAGGTCATGGAAATTAAGCCAGTTGTCCAGATTTCCAGTAAACACCGGCAACTTTACATCGGGCAGCCGCACGTGGGACGAAGAACCATGGAATTGCGAGCTTGAATTAGAAGATGTTGGCGAGGTAGGTAGTGGAGTTTTATTCATTGAAAGAAGAAACCCTTTGACTCGATAGTAGGATGTCTCGAATTCAGCCTTTTCCTTGAACTGCTCGTCAGTTGGCTCTTCAAGCGATTCCAGCTCATTCTGAACCTGCTTGTAGTCGTTCCACAGCACAACGAGGTTTTCAAGCCGAACGGGGACCTCGGGGGCATCTGTTTCGTCATCGAAGTTGTCTACGTACACCTTTATAAGATTGAATGACGAAAGAAGGCTTTTTTGTCTCGTCCTCAACGCCTTGAGTCGACGCTCGTTCGACATGTTGCACGAAGAATCGGGTCTGTAATACAGAAGACCGCGTAGCTCACACGGGACGAAAAAGCTTTACTTGAAACGCTAATTACCTTCTCAAGGCAATTGCTAGGCCTTGTATAATAGATCAAGCAGCAATGTAGAGTCCAGTGGAGTGGCGTAGATCTCCAGACGGAACGTTAAATGAAGCGGTGATACTGGGCGAGCTGGGTCTGGAAAGCAGAAGACCGCGTAGCTCACACGGGAAGAAATAACTTACTTGAAACGCTAATTACCTTCTCAAGGCAATTGCACGGCCTTGTACAAAGAATCAAGCAGGAATACCGGTGTGGAGTCCAGTAGAGTAGCGTGGATCTCCAGACGAAACGTTGAATGAAGTGGAGAGGAGATATGGACGAGTTGGGTCTGTAAAGCAGAAGACCGCGTAGCCCAAATTGGGAAATAAGGCAGATATTGGAATGCTAATTACCTTGGCTAAGGCTATAGCGAGCCTTGTATTAGTTGTATCAATCTGCGACGATGATGGTGACGATGATCTACACCAGTTGGCTGAACACTATGGCGGAATCGACGTGGGTTTCTTCACGGCGATGATGGCGGATCCAGAACAGCCGGAGTTCGACGACCAATCCAGAATCCGGTTCGAAGGACCAGATGTTAGTTCAGTGGCAATGAGCAGCGTTCAGATAATTCAAAACTAATTTCTGTGCTAAATTTCTTCCACTAGATCAGCACAACGGGGACACAGTCTAGTACCAAGGTAAGTTTATTCTTTTCTTTTCAGGTTCACACTTCATAAATTTAACAAATTCAAATTCACTGAGTAGAATAGTTTGGTTCAGTTCTTCGCTCGATGACCGGTTCGTTGCTTCGCTCACGATGATAGTTGGTTGACGTAGAGAAAGAGGTATTCGATGATGATGGATGGCCTTTTATATTCGTGGTTTCTCCATCTTGATGAGGTTGTCCCGGAAGATGAAATAACAACAAAAACGCAGCCTATCGCAGCGCGCCATGATCGACTATTGGGGATCAAAAATGCTGTCAGTCGAAGCGATGTCACACATAGATGGCCGTAGTGCTGCTTTTCGAGTGCATACTCGAACACAAGTATTTGTTAAATTAATAAAACCCAGGAGGTCTCTTAGAAGAAACCTCTAGAAGATTTTCAGAAGAAACTGTTGAAGAATTTGCAAAACGTACTCCTGGAGATTCCACAGAAATATCTCTTGGAGGAAATGTAGTAAGAAATATCGGAGAAATTCCAAAAAACGATCAAAGAGAGAATCCAGCAAAAGATATTGAAATAAATCAAGATTGAAAATCCAGCAGAAACTCCTGCACGAATACCAAAAAAAAAAATACTCTTGCAGGAATCCCTGATGGAACTGGTGGAATATACTCGTCTGTCGAGCCCCAGAAGAGTTAAGATTAAGAAGATTATCCGCGAGAATGCCAGAAGAACTCTAGATGAAATCTGTGAAAAATGTTTGAAGAAATCCTAGGAAGAATTTCTCATCTTGTACCGACTTTTCGAACCCTCTAAGCAGAATACCCTCTTCAAATGAGTGTAATCAGTTTCGTACCTTTTAATTCCGCCCTATGTTGCTTATCCTTTGACAGATACGCGTATTTCGACTACCACTTGCAATCTCCCTCAGTGTCAGTTATCCACTGTGGATAACTGACACTGAGGAAGATTACAAGTGGTAGTCGAAATACGCGGATAAGCAACATAGGGCGAAATTAAAAGGTACGAAACTGATTAGACTCATTCGAAGAATTTCTGGAAGTTTTACAATGACGTACATCCTGGAAGATTATAGTGAATGTAAACCTCAAAGGGATATTTAGGATGGATCAGATGAACAAAAAAGCCACTCTCCTTTGATTTCACAACAATGTCTTCAGCATTATTAGTTTTCTAACAAGACTTTCTTGTATTCTAACTACATTTTAGTGTTGGACTTGAAGAACGCCAAGGTGTACGAGGGTCCGGTGCAGGGCAAGGCCGACACCACGATGACCATCTCCGACAGCGATATGGTGGATCTGGCGCTGGGCAAACTGCAACCACAGGCAGCCTTCATGAAGGGTAAACTGAAGATCACCGGAAACATCATGCTGGCTCAGAAGTTGGCTCCGCTGCTCAAGACGGAAGCCAAGCTGTAACGGGTGTCCGCCGGGCCGTACTACAGCATAAGTATGTAACTAACAACATTCTTTCTGTTATCTAATGGTGATATGACTGGTTTACTTCACATTTTCACAAAGTCTAGCATTTAAGCTATAAAATAGTATTTTAGACATCAACAAAAGAACATTGTGGTTGAGAATTATTTTTTTCTGTAAAATTGAGTGGAAAAGGGGCAATAGTAAAACAAATATGAAAAGTATGGAAAATACCTGTTCCGTATCTATTTTTTGGAAAGAAAAAAGCCATGTGATCTATAGGAATAGATGAATTGCCTTGATGGCTACAATGAATCTTCGACCTCTACCCGGCTCCATGTTTGTTGTCCATATTGTTTTTGCAGTGCTTTCATCGGACATTCACACTACGTGACCTGCTCGCTGAGGTAATTCGTATTGTATTCGTAATACAATATACGCTTACTGAGTAGGAGTAGGACTCGCTGCCGTTTCGCCTGTCACGTTTTTTTGCGTTCTGGTAAAAATTGGAATAGCACTGCGCCATCCGGAAGCGCAATACGTGTGATTTGCGGGGTCTACTGAGTCTGAACAGACTTTACCCTTCCATTAACAACACCCCGATTCCCGTGACACCTACGCCTGAGAGAACGTAAAAGTCTCTACACCTTGTTTAGGTGTCCAACACATTTTTCGTTACCATCCTTCAGCTGTCGCAAGGAAGTGGCCAGAACAACTCTCTGTTATTGAAGAATTGCGTGGTTAGCCCCAAATCTCTGTGTTTTGATAACGGACCGGACGGGAAGGAGGCAACCCTCATAACAGCGGCCGTCAAAGGCCCTATTCATAGCTGCGATATACCTTTTCATTTAACGGAAAGCTTCATCGTCACATGTCACAAGTGTTTCTAAATACGCAATTTCTTCAATACCATCAAACACATCCATATCAATCACTACCTCAGCAATAACATCTCTAGGCCCGTTTCTGTCTCCTCCCGCAATCGTGTACTTCCTCTTGGTTAAGTGTATTGCCAAGCCTATCCTCGCTGTCCCTCTCTTCAGGGATGGAAAAACTTCCTCCACTACGATTGATGCCCAAGAGATCAATAGCAAAATCGAGGAACATTTTATTACAAGCTTTGTTTTTGTGTTAAATGTACATTTTAATGCGAGGTATGCACTTCAAACGGAATCGCTCAAGTAATTTTCGTTCAGTGCTTTATTTTTCCGTGACCGAAATGGTCAAGAAATTTAACACAGCAGGCCCCATTTGATTTGACGTTTCGATTCAGCTCCGTACTAGGACCCGGAATAAAGCAACGCTTTCCTATTTCTTGAGCGATTCCTTGCCTGAATTTCCCACGCATCGAGATAGGCCAAGAAATTTCTCGCGATCTGCGTACTACCCATAACGTGTAAACATTTTCCTAAGTTTAATGAGCATTTTCTACATTTTTTAATGCTCTGGGAGTAATCGATCGAAGTAGGTAAGCAGTGACCGCGAGTGAAAGTATTTTTGTCTTTGACAGCATTTTTCATTCTGGAGTATTTTGCGCATAATGGAAAACAATCGAGGCACGATCGGACGACGAAATGGAAATTGGTGAGATCCTTCTGATTTATTCTTTCGAGATACGAGATCACTTATGTTTGTTATGTGTATTCGATATTTTTGCTTTCATATTATCTATTCGAAGCCGTTTTAGGTCTGGACGCTTTCCGATGTTTTCACCTCCGCTTAACTTGTAAACCTGGTTTACTTATATAGTTAAACAAGGTTTAATGCCTAAGTAAGGATGAAGAAATCGCCCCTTATAACATAACAATGCTTGCAAGGACTTGGCCAGGTGTGTGAAGATGACTGGGTCTATGCTATTGTAGATAGTAGCGAAATCTGCAATGGCAATGGATATGCTTATCTTTGCAACTCCATCCACGATTTGTGCAAATGTTTATGCTATGCTATGCTATTTATAGCACTCCTATATATATTTATGCACCATGAGATCTTAGAAATCTCGTTTTTATAGCCTACTTTTAGGTCATTACGGGCAAAAATCAACTATCAGATATACAGAGGATACGCAAGATAGCTGGGATAGGTAAAATTTTCACTTTTCAAAAAATGTTCAACTAGCTGTAACTTTCCGAAAAAGGCATCAAATATTCTCAAATTTTCACTTTAACCCTAAAAGGGATACCTTCATGGCCTCAGTTTCGTCACCTCGCTGAGTGTGTTCCATCAAAGACGAGCTCTGAAAGGCGCCTGGGGTCCAATGGACCCCAGGTATCCCTTTTAGGGTTAAGTTTATCAACTTATTGTGTATCAGTGGTCTAATTTTGGAAAAGATTGGGCTTTTCTACGTGAAGTTAGAAAAAATCTAGAAAAAGGTATAATTATCCGATAGCCAACTTTGAGCTGTTATATCTCCGAAATCAATGAACCGAATGCAATGAAATGTTGATCACTTATGACTAATATAATGAACATTTGACTTAATTTGAAATTATATGTAAGAAAAAAAGTTATAGCGATTTCATTTATTCATTTTTTTTAGTAAATTTTTCTATTTTTCATAGGCATACCATTACTTTTTCAATTTAATGCCGGCAATTTGGTTACTTTCCTTCAAAACATAAATACCGTGACCGGCCCTAATTCTGCGCAGTCCCTAATTCGGCGCCCTTTCTCGAATGTACCACAAAATCATGGACGCTAGTTCAATATTAGCTTCAAATATATTTTTTGAATATTGTTTCAATAGTAGTGAAAAAGTTTGTGAAGATAAATTTTTCAAACTAATAACCATTATTTTGTAAAAAAATAAAATGGTGTCGCAAGTACTTGAAATTGCCTGAAATCTGTGTCCGTTAGTGAAGCTGCGTAAAAGTTGCCTAATGAGCTGAAGCATTTTGCGACATAAATAATGAAGAGAATGTCTGATTTTCCATGCGCATCTTGTACTGCTGTCTTCAAGGAATCAGAATCGGCAACAAACGATTGAGCTTTCTTCTTCTTTTGTTAATCTTATTGTTCTTCTTAGGTGCGCAGAATTAGGAACCTGAATGGTGGTCCTAATTCTGCGCAGACATTTCAACACTAAGTTTTTGAACATATAATTAATAAACAAACATCATATAAATGGATATTCTATGTTTCTAGCAATCCGGTGAATGTAATTACGTTTCAACAAGTTAGCTTATAAATTTTAAAGGCTAGTTTACGATTCTTGCAATTTTGATCTGATAGTTCGACCGGATTAACCACTTGTTTTAAAACATTTGCAATCAACCTCGGGAGGAATTTTATGTATTCATGCAAGCATATATCAAATGGGACGATGTGAGTTTACATGAAATTTGCTTAAACAGAGGAAACCCTGAAGTTTAACAAGAAAGAAGTCTCAGTTTGCAAGCAAAGATTGTGCACCTTTTCATGGCGAAAAGTTTTCATTACTTTTAGAAATGAAAGTAAATTTTACTAAAATGTAATGATTGTACATATCACGCGGATAACTAAAAAAAGCTTTACATAGTAGTATTCGGTAATGCTACCAAATCGTTTTGTATAACATGATTTAAATTCACTTTGCTTAGTTATCAAAGTTGGTAGTACCAATGTTAGGGACATGCAAAGTTCCAATACGGTCGTAACGTCGCATGAAAGTTGAAAATTAAGAATTCAATTGAATTTGATCTATGAATCATGTTTTCATTACAATATGTTATCTTTCTAGAGTTTTTTCCATGTGCGCAGAATTAGGAACATTCCAAAAAAGGGTGCGCAGAATAAGGAACATTGACACACTTTAGAAATTCCATGATTTTACATAAAAAATGAGTGTTTTGTATAAAAAATATATTTTTCACTTAATTAAAAGGCTAATAACTATGCGCGGTCAAAAATTCAGCCAAATCGATTCCATTTAGAATTTATTACAGCTGATTGAAATTGAAAAAGTCTTAGGTGCGCAGAATATGGGCCCTCCACGGTATATTCAAGTCAATTGGGTTTTTAAATTAGGAAAAATGTATTGATTTTTTGATTTTATACGAAAGAGCACCTTTTTCTGAACCACCATGATTTTTTTTTTCAGATTTTTAGAACTTCATTTTGGTACCTAAAATCGATTTCGAAGAGATTTTGCAAAATCACCTTTTGACAGCTCCGATTCGACAAATCGCTCCCATACAAACTTCAAACTGATTTTTAAATAGGTTCCCGGGCACCAAAATTCATGAAAATTTGGATTTCGGCTCAGTTTTGCATGCAGATTCTGAATATGGAATTATCTCAACACCACTAAAGAAGTCAATTAGAGAAAAATTAAAATTAACTATAATTACCCATCATCCATCATTTTGAAACGATGTTGAAGTTTCGGATAAATTGGTGTTATATTAGAAAAATAATCTTATCGTTCTAATTTTTTTTTCATGTAAAGATTTTTAAGTTTAGCCAGAAGTTTTTGATAGCTTATTATATAAGTAATAAATGATAAATATAAATGATAAATAAAATTGTATTGCCTTTGGTTGGTTGAATCCGGAGATATAATAGCTCAAAGATAGTTATCGGATAATTATACCTTTTTCTATAATTTTTCTAACTTCATATAGAAAAGCCCGGTCTTTTCCAAGATTAGATCACTGATACATAACTAGTTGATGAACTCACAGTAAAAATTTGAGAATATTCGATGCCCTTTTCGAAAAGTTACAGCTATAGTTGAATTTTTTTTTTGAAAAGTGAAAATTTTACCTGTTCCGGTTATTTTGAGTATCCCCTGTTGGAATAGTTCCCTAACAGGGACATAAAAATGTCAATATCTCATATTGAAACCCGGCCCCCCTTAGGATTTGAAATTTCTATACAAAACTCAAACTATAAAAGCAACAAACGTTGCGAACAATAGGCATCCTACCAGGCAAAAAATTATTACAAGATTGACTGATGGACCAACAAGAATTTCGAAACCTCGTCATCCTGGGTTCGGAAATTGTTATCCACTAGGGTAACAGGGCAATATCTATGTTATGTTTTGTATATGTCCAACTGTGATGTCCTATTCTATTATGCATTTGTAATGTTACACTATACTTACCTTACTTACCGATCAGGCTAAGGCCTGGGTGGCCTCTGCTGTACATAGTAGCGTCTCCATTCCCCTCGGTCCATGGCTGTTTGTCTCCAGTTTCGCACTCTGCGTAGCATCCGCAGATCGTCCTCCACTTGGTCGACCCAACTAGCTCGCTGCGCACAACGTATTTTTAGTCCGGTTACTATTCGACATCCTGATGACGTGACCCGTCCACCGTAGCCTCCCGATTTTCGCGGTAAGGACGATGGTTGGTTCTCTCAGCAGCTGATGCAGCTCGTGATTTATTCGCCTTCTCCAAGTCCCGTCTTCCATCTGCACTCCGCCGTAGATGGTACGCAACACCTTCCGTTCGAAAACACCAAGGGCACGTTGGTCCTCTGCACATAGGGTCCATGTTTCGTGCCCATAGAGAACCACCGGTCGGTCTAATCAGCGTTTTGTAGATAGTTAACTTCGTGTTACGGCGAACTTTATTCGAACGTAGGGTTCTACGGAGTCCAAAGAAAGCATGATTTCCTGCCACAATGCGTCTCTGAATTTCTCTGCTGGGGTCGTTGTTGGCGGTCCCCAGTGAGCCCAATTACACGAATTCTTCAACAGCCTCGATTTCATCACCGTCGATATAAATTCGGGGTGCCGGGCGGTGATTCCTCCCTGGAGCCCTTTGCCATCATGTATTGTACTTTGTCTTTAAAAACACATTAATGACTAATCCGATTCGCCTGGCTTCACTCTTTAGTCGGATGTACGTTTCCGCCATCGTCTCAAATTTACGAGCAATAATATCAATATCATTAGCGAAAACAAGCAGCTTAACGGATTTCGTGAAAATTGTTCCACTAGTGTTTATCCCCGCTCTCTTAATTACACCCTCTAAGGCAATGTTGAACAGCAAGCACGAAAGACCATCACCTTGCCGTAACCCGCTGCGAGATTCGAAGGGACTCGGGAGTGTCCCTGATACTCGAACTACGCACATCACTCGATCCATCGTCGCCTTGATAAATCGTATCAGTTTATCCGGGAATCCGTATTCTTGCATAATCTGCCATAGCTGTTCTCGATCGATTGTATCATACACCGATTTGAAATCGATGAACAAGTCTGGAGCTCGATTTGAATAGGTCGTATGTGCTTTTGTCGATATAAAATTCGATCAGTTTATTTTAGTCATTGTAGCAATATGGCAGATGTTTTGCAAACTTTTAATGATGGAACAGAAAGCCTGTTTTGTGAGGATTCTGCTGTATGTATCAACTTTGCTCAATTTCAACGGTTTTCGTCAGAATAATCGAATCCAACTGATCGAATTTTTAATCGACAAAAGCACATACGACCTATTCAAATCGAGCTCCAGAAGTGATGTGGTGGGCACGTTGTATTCACGGCATTTCTGCAACACCTGACGGATGGCGAACCGTTGTAGCGCGTTCACCCATGAATCCAGCCTGATATTGCCCCACGAACTCTCTTGCAATCGGTGATAGACGGCGGCAGGGATGGGAACACTCACTTGCAAGGAGTTACACTCACTTGGTATTTTCTCAGCTCAGAAGCGTGCAATCAAGAAACGATGTATGGACGACTTTTGCCATGTGGTTTTGTCTAAAACTTTGCCGAATGGAGTAGGGGTCGCACACGAATCCTAAAGTCGTGACAGAGCTGTGAAAGCAACTCTCCACGAGGTGAGTGTAATTTACATTCACCTTGTGGAGAGTTGCCTTCGCAGCTCCCTCACGACTTCGGTATGCGTGTGCGATCCCTACTTTATTCGGCAAACTTTTAGACAAAATCACAAGGTAAATGTCGTCCATACATCGTTTTTTGATTGCACGCTTCTGAACTGAGAAAATTGCAAGTGAGCGTAACTCTTTGCAAGTGAGTGTTCCCATCCTTGGACGGCGGCATAAAATTTAGAGTACCTTGTAGGCAGCGCTCAGTAGTGTGATCGCGCGGCAGTTCCCTTTTTGTAGATGGGACACAGGATACCTTTCATCCATTCCTCCGGTAATACTTCCTCCTCCCATATTTTGGTAATGACCCAGTGTAGTGCTCTCACCAGTGTTTCTCCACCGTATTTTAGGAGCTCGCTTGGTAGTTGATCTGCTCTAGCAGCTTTTTTGTTTTTCAACCGGGCAACCTCCTCCTCAATCTCTTGGAGGTCAGGGGCCGAAAGTCTTTCGTCCTGTGCACATTAGTATGGGACACGCTTGTATGGAAAAAATAAATCCTCGCTCCAGTCGACTGTTTAGATCCCATTTAGGTCCCATATGAACTGTACAAAATTCCAGCGCAATCGGTAAAACTATAATTTAGCGTAAGCGGTTCAAAGTTTTCATAGTATTTACTATGGGAAAAGTTACACTTTCAAACAAAAAATCCTAGAGGTCACCCTTTGTCTCCTTAATTCAAATCGATCAATGCTTCTTGTAGAAAAATCATTTATGAAACTTTCTGTCGAAGACCACGAAACGATTGAATGCTTGTGGAAAAAGTTATTGATTTATTACCGATTAGTGATCCAACGAACGACTTTTTGTTTTGTTTTATCAGCAGCACTGCTGCTGCCTTTGCTGCTGCTGTTTCTGGGGGTGGTGATGCCTCCCGCCACCCCATGCAACGTTTCTGTGATTCGGAGTCGCGAAGCCTAGAGCTGTAGCTGAGGTACTACCTATGGCGGATCGGATGTGCCTCCAGCCATCTTCAAGTGTAGCTGCGCCAAGCTGCTCTTCCGTTGGTAGGGCCACTGTTAGCTGCTGCGCGTAGTCTTGAGCCACTTCTACGATACGCAGCTGCTCGATGTTGAGCCGCGGCGTTCGACTTCGACGCATGGTGATAACTGTCGAAAGTTTTGAGCGCATGCATAGGTACAGCGACTAAGTAGTGATCCGAATCTATGTTACACTATAAGATGTTGTATTTTAAATATGTATTTGTAGTGCTTCATTATATTTTTCCGTAATAATGTAAGACCGTGTGATGCCAGGTGCCGTTCTTCTGGCCGCTCCTAGAAATCCTCTACATAGAGATAAGCGGAAGTTACATATGTCGATTCGGCAACGCTGTTCATTTTGTTTGCATCAGCTGCCAACACTTGCTGCAAAGCTAGATGTTCAAACTTTGTGCGTGACTTCGTAGTGGTTCAAGTTGTTTTGTTTACATTTTCTAATTATGATAGAATTTTTTTTTCAAAATTTTGAAAAAAAATAGCGGAGCAATCGATGAAATCTGAAATTTATTGCAAAGTGTTAAGCCTAGGGGCAAGACACTGTGCAATCCGGAGCAACTCTGAGCAATCCTGAGTAACTCTTTTTGCTCGAATCCATTCAGAAACGTCTCTACGAAGCGGAAAATCAGGCAAGACTGCTCGATTTTTCACTGGTATCAGGCAACACTTCAGGAAAACCAGAGTGATCCAGAGCAATCCTGAGGAATTCTGAGCAACACTTCGATAACAGAGTTACTCTCGCTGTATCTGTCCTGCCCCTAGTGTTAAGCTAAACATATCGGCAGAACTAAAGCAAGAAGCAGCAATGAAAGTTTTTTCGAGAAGTGCAGCAACAAAAGTTTCGTCATAAGCTTGAGCTTTTGAAAGCAGAATTAATTAAATTCTATCTTTTTACTAAACTTACATATACCGTCAATTTCTCGATATTAAAAATAAATAATTTTAATTTATTTAGTTCGGATTGCAATACCGTTCAATCGACGCCTTCTTACGAACGATCAGCCTGTTCATTTGGCTCACACTTTGACAGTTCTTTCTGCACGACTGGCTTACAATGGCCGCCTCCGCAGATCTCTATAATGTAGGATTACTAGCCGCTCCTTCGAGAGCAATGTTGTACTGTAAATTTGAACCTGCTTCAATTAATCCATGGTCACAAACGAGATTGATTGATTTTGATCCATCTAACGTTGCACGTTAGATTGGAACAGTAGTGCATCGCCTGTTATCGTATATTAGTCCCGTCTTTGCTGAGTTTCCTATTCAAATGGAACAGTTATGGCTATTATACGGATTGTAATCGCATAACTATCTTATGTGAATAGGAAACCAAACAAAGGTGGAACTGTTATGCGACTACGGACAGTATACGGGACTAATGTGATCAGGGTCGTGCAATTTCGAAAGGAAAACATGACGTACGACGACTGTAGCAAATCGTTTCCCATGCGAACGGACTGCTGTGATGCTTCATCTCTCACCCAGCAACACACTCGTTCGTTGCTGATACAGAAACAAGTGTGTATGAAACATGGGATGATACACTTGGATTTTCGTTTCATTTATGAGTCATTGAAATACTTCAACATGCTAAAAACACTATTTAAACCACATTTTTAAATAGTGGAGCACGCCAATAGAATGATAATTATGTTTTATGAAAGAGGATAACAAATTCGACCACTTAAATCCAATTAACCGGCGCCCGTAACCATTGAGAGACTAGCGCGCACCAGTGAGACACTAATGCTCTGACGGGTGAAGCACAAGCAATGCGACCGGGTGGGAGACTACCGAGTGCTACGATGAGTGGAAAAGTTTGTTTTAACGACCGAGTCATTAGAAAAATGTATGAAACACTTGAAGTGACTCATTCAAATGTTGCATGAAAGTGTATCATTGAAACGAAATTGTACGCCCCTGAATGTGATACATATAAAAATCAGTAGGTCCACCTAAACTTAATGTTCTTTTCTTTTTATTACAGCTCTTGATAATACAAATACTCAACATTGTCATCATGCTTTTCTATAATTTACCTAAAATACTTTTCAAGTTATTGGAAAGGTGTAATGGGGTAAAAATCTTTCATGTACGTAATTAAAAAATTAAATAAATATATAGGCATATATAAACAGCATGACTCATATATCGCTAAAACACATATGATGTGATGTTATTATAGGTAGGTACGGATAACTTTCGTCTTCTTGTTGTTGTTCTTTGCTTTTATTTTCTATCGCAATCACACGATCGGCGTAGTGTGTAACTGGTTCTACCGCTTATTACTAGTCTACGTCCTGCGCAAGCTATTGTTTAATCCTCTTTTCATGCGACTCGCGTGCTTCTGTAGATTCACTTCTACAACGACAGTGTTTCCCAATGCGGCCAATGAACGGTTCACAGCTGAAACACCAGTTGACCGGTATATTTTGAACATTCATATTATGAAAACTCAAACTGAAGTTCTTCTTATACACAGCTGCGCCTTTTTGTTGAGAAACACTGTCCTACAACAAAACGAGTTAGATTATGAACCACTAAGCTGGTTTCAAGTTTCACCAGTACACGCTTTAGACTGCAATGCAACGACATTATGTTGTTTGCTATTCTTTTCATGCAGTGATCTGCGGTTCCGGTATCACTTTCTGTCGTTTTGTAGTAGAAGCATATGAGTGCTCATTTGCATCATGATTACCAAACAATCTCACTGAGCTAGTTCTCTAATATCACAATACGTCCTCGGGTAATACCTTTCGCGCTCAAACATACATCACATTCTTTGAACTTTTTCTACTTACAATCCTATGGATTTGTGTGTAAATTCGTAGACAACGTTATACATAAAGTTTGTAATACCGGCTGGTTCCTAACTTTCTAGTTCGATTCAAAATCGGTGGAAATGTGGGTGCGTTTAAGAACTGACTGTCCCGTTTACTCCATTGGATGCCGGCAGATAAGGCACACTGTTCGAAACGAGATTGATGTCGTGGTCTTTGTAAATCGGCTCTTTCGCTCTAAGCCTGGATCTGTCGAAGTTGTGACAACTGAAATAACACTGATAAAGGAGGGCACAGATTGATCAAGATTAGCTTCATAGTTGAGCTCAACGACCTCCGTTGAAACAACTTACCGTCAAATAGGCAGCCACCACGCCAATGAATGCTCCGGCCAGAACGTCCCACCAGTGGTGACGGTTGTCAATTATGCGCGACAGGGAGCAAAATATTCCCCAAGTGGCCACCACAACCTGACACAGTGGAAGCGCTATGATGGAACCCATCTTCGGGCAACGCTTTTGCAGATACCAAATCATGAAGATCGATCCGTACACACTGACCGAGGAGTGTCCGGAAGGGAACGACTTACTAGCATCTCGTATGAAGTAAGGCCGGTAATCAGTGTTTGTACAGGTGTACGTAGAAACGTATCTGAAGGGGAATAGAATCATTACTTCATCCTGAAAAAAAGGAAAACATCACTCAAACTTACTCGCTTCCTTCACAGGTGATGTCCGGTAGACAAGTTTCAATAAAGTGAGGCCTATGTTCGCCAGCGAAGGTCTGAAGAAGAAACACATTTTATTGCTAAAACATCCTAAATGTTAGTCTTTGTTCGTTGAATACCTTGATTATATCCACTATCAAAATCTTTAGTATTAGCCCCTTGCCATACTTCTTAATCCAGTACCAACTTTGATTCCACGAGCCGGACCAGCGAGTACTTGTACCACTGGATCTGCTGCTCAGCAGCGACGATGAGGGAGAGTAAAATATTACTTCCGTTATCCAGATCTGAAAGTTATAAAGGTCACATTCTTCATTATAAAATTAGGATAAACTACGTTTCACTTAGTTATGCGAATTAAAGTATGAGAAAAATGTTACGTTCAACATGGAATTCGTGAGTACGCATTTTTATAAGTAGGGAAGTTACTCCACCATCCTCATAATGCATTCTTGGAGGGTATTGTACCATTTGGGCAGGTGTACCTATTTTGGGCACTTGTCGCTATAACTAAGTCAATTTCAAATCGATTGATTTGAATTTTTGTACAGAGTTAGGTACTGTACGTGCCTAACTCTGGACAAAATTTCAAATCAATCGGTTTGAAATTGACTTAGTTATAGCGACAAGTGCCCAAAATAGGTACACCTGCCCAAATGGTACAAGACCCTAAATCGACCTTGAGGCCCTGGAGAAAGCCAGAGTATCCACAGTAGGGTGGTCTTACAAGTTAATATTCCCACAATAGTGGCATCGATGAGGCAGAACACGGTTTCATAGTGGTCAAGAAGCAGATGAACCTAAATAGTGTCCTCCAAGGTATTGAAGCTCAATCTTGCCTATTTTTAACAATGATACTCCTACAAGAAAGGGCACAGACTAGAGTGTGCCATTTACAGAGGGATTACCCTTCTAAATTTGGCATATAAGATATTATCGCATGTCCTGTTCAACAGACTAAGATTTCTTGAAGAGTCCTTCGTTGGCGAATATCAGGCGGGTTTTCGTGAGGGCCGATCAACGACGGATCAAATGTTTAGCCTGCAGGTGATCCTAGATAAATTTCGGGAAAATAACTTGCCAACTCACCATCTGCTCATTGTTTTTAAAAGCAGCGTACGATTCAGAAAAGATATAGGCTCCGGCAGATAATGTCAAAACCTCGGTCAAACCATGGTTTTCCGACGAAACTACTTAGGCTGATACGCGCAACGCTTTATGGAAATCAAGTATTCGGATCGCAGACGAAGTGTTTACCTCGTTTGTGACCTTGGATGGATTGATGCAGGGTTATGCTCTTTCAAATTTACTGCTCAACAATCCACTCGAAGGAACGATTAGGAGGTCTGGCGTGCAGATAAATGACATTCCCAAGTAACCAAAAGTTCCGCTTCCCATGGCAAAATGCACTTTCAAGTTCCGCGAAGTTCAGATAAAGTTCGAAATGGAACTTTCTGGCTGCTTAAGAGGCTAACGATGAGCCTTGCTGGAACTTCGGTCACAAGTTCCGGCAAGGCTCATTGTTTGCCTCTTAAGCAGCCAGAAAGTTCCATTCGGAACTTTATCTGAACTTCGCGGAACTTTAAAGCTGCTTAAGATGCTACTCGGAACTTTGTCGGAACTTTCAAGTTCATTGAAGTTCAGTTCAGTAGCATTGTTTTTCAATGAAGATTAAATTTATTTCTTATACAGAAAGCAACTGTTTAAGCATACACGAATAAAAGACAAATATGAAATTATCAAATCAATGAATACTAGGCTTGAGCAAAAAAAATTGCCGCCCATCGGATTCGAACCGATAGTCGCTGCGTGAGAACCCTATGCTCTACCACAGTACTACAGCTGCGATTGTGTAGACAGAGGTAAAGTCTGACTTGAATCGATGTTCTGTCGGCAGCTAGTTTTGCATATTTGAACAGTAGTGAAGTTAGCTTGACTTTGTCAAGTGTCTTCAGCAGCGCAGCGGTAAGTCGGCAGGCTATCACGCAGGAGGATCCAGTTCAAATTTACATAGCAGCGACATGTGTGAAAATATAATTATCAGAAGCGATTTCCAGACGTGAAACACAAACCCACCAACAGGGTTGTGATTCTGAAAAACACATTTTTGTTTCTGTGTGAATTTTGTCAAAGTTCTGTCAGAAGCTGCTTAGAAGGCTATCCAGCGTGCTTATGTGAACTTTCAAGTTCCAAAATTACTTAAAAATGAAGCTGCTTAGAAGGCTAATGAGCAACTTCGAACAAGCTGCTTAGCTTATAAAGTACCCTTTTATCTGAACTTTTGGTTACTTGGGTTATCATTACACGGTCGCACCTGCTCCTCGGCTTTGCGGACGATATTGATCTCATCGGCATCGATCGTAGGGCAGTGGAGGAAGTTTATGCTCCTCTGAAGAGAGAGATAGAGAGGATAGGCTTGCCGATTAACTCTACCTAGACGAAGTACATGATAGCGGGTAGAGACAGAGGCAGGCCTAGTGGGGTGTCCGGCCATTAGGTCGAATGCCATTTGATCGAATACCATCTGGCCGAATGGGTCGTTTGGCCGAACGCCATTTGGCCGAAAGGCTCATTTTGTTGAATGCCGTTTGGCCGAAAAATTAATGAAATATTTCGATGGTCATATTAACAGTTAGAATATGAAAAACACCCTCTGAATTCTTTTGGTCATGCTTCGGCCAATCGATCCATTCGGTCAGATAGCATTCAGCTAAATGGCGTTCGGCCAAACGCCCTTCGATCAAACGGCATTCGGCCAAATGGCCGGACACGTCAACATTTAAAAATTTGAACATTCGTTTTTATAAATAAATATTGCAAGTTATTACTTAAAATGATTATAAACGAAGAAAATTAACACTGCCAGGTAGTTTTGATCATTTTCAAACAAAGTAGAAGGAAATTTCTGATACACGGTGAATGGTGACCTATCACGGAATCAGGCGATCTTCCCATCCTCTACTAAATTTACACTATCACCATTTGTTCGGGCAAAACGCTATCGGTGCAGAGCCCTACCATCATCAACCACTACAACTCATATACACTACTTTCTGTATCACACAATCTATCTATACCACAACGTAGGCTAAGTAAGACGTATCTCTGTACAGTGATTTGTTTTAATAGGAAATAAATATGTAAACCGAAGTGTTTTTACTCTTTGCCGTACGGAATCGAGCCACCTCCCTACCACTTGCTCGATCACCATTTTTGTGACAAAATTTCTACTTTTGTGGTGATTACTTTATTGTTAGCCTCTAATGATGGCAATTAACAGCGGAGCCGGGGCGATTCTATTTCATCCGACGTTTCGACCCTTTGGTTTGGGCCTTTTTTAGGGAGGTTATAGGGGTATCAAACAACGTTTTCAAGATTAGTGTAAAAAGACAGCCCTTATTCACTCCAAATTTTCTTAGACCCACGGTGAACGGCGACTTGGCGGTACTTGGGTAATGAAGTGTGAACTAGGATATCTGTTTTCTGTGTATATGCATTCGATCAGAAAAAGGTCTTCATTGTATCTGTATCATTTCACCAAACTATCTAAACTGCATAGATACCTACTTACCAGGAAAAGTGGCACAAATCCACTCATAATAATTACACCAGTGGCTACGGTATCTCCGGTAAACGGCCGTTGAATGGATCTATCGTCACAGTAATAGCCCCGTTTGACGAGTTGCGGAAAGAAGCCAAATTCGCTCACCAAAACGAATATCACAACTGAAAGAGAAAGAAACAAATTGGAAAATAATGTACAGGGGATGGCCAAAATGTTTGGGATAGGCAACTTTTTTCTCCCACAAAAAAATTCAACATGCTGTAACTTTTCATAGAGTGCATCAAAAAATCTCAAATTTTGACTGTTTGTCAAACTATTATATGTGTATCATTGGTACAAATTTGGGCTCGATTGATTAATGTATCGCAAAGTTAGAACCGTTCGGGTAAAACACCATTTTTTAGACAACTCATTTTTGAGCTGTCATATCTCGGAAACCAGTGAACCGAATTGAATGAATTTTTTAACGTTTATCAACAATATATTGATACTTAATACGACGTTATAAAATGTAATATTTTCTCACGGCGAATCAAGTTATACCGGGTTGAAATTTTTACCCATATAGAGGAAAATAAGTCAAATTTACAATACCACACAAAAATTACTAAATGTGTTCTTTCTTCAATCTAAATAGGCTCTAATATATCTGATTAAAGATAACTTGAGGACAGAAGTGGAAAATCTTTGGATATCAACACTAAAATTTATTGACATTGATGTAAAAAAAATACATTTTTTCGAGAAAAATCCAAAAAGTGTCAATCCATGATAACTTTTTTCAAAGTTTAAAAAGTACTTATGTTTTAATCGTTGGTGAAGCATATACATATTGTTAGTTTACGTTCAAAATTTCATTCAATTCGGTTTACTGGTTTCCAAGATATGACAGCTCAAAAATGAGTTGTCTAAAAAATAGTGTTTTACTCGAACGGTTCTAACTTTGCGATACATTAATCAATCGAGCCCAAATTTTTACCAATGATGCACATATAATAAATTGACAAACAGTCAAAATTTGATATCTTTTGATGCACTCTATGAAAAGTTACAGCATGTTGAATTTTTTTGTGGAAGAAAAAAAGTTGCCTATCCCAAACATTTTGGCCATCCCCTGTAACTTCATGATCAAAAATCATCAACAATATCAATCATTCTTTGTAATTATTAGTCAAATAATAGTTATGCGGTGAAGTAGTTTACTTTTAATTAAACATCTGAAAAACATTGTATATTAGAAACATAGTCATGTTATTGGTGTATTCATTCCATCCCAACTACGGAAAATAATATATTAAAAAGCACTATCATAGCTGAAAACCAAATAAATAATAACATACGAGAATCTTGTATGTGGTTTTATCTGGGGTTTTATTGTTCTACAATATTTATAATGAACATCATTGCATTGTGGAACTGAAATCCTTACAACTAAACGCAACTTCTAGCCATATCTAGTTGTGTTTTATGGGGTAATAAAATATCCAAATAAATGTAACCAGACCTGGTAGTGTTTATATTATCATTTGATAAAGCTATATGTAATTTCGTTGTCTTATTCAGATATAAACCGCTGGAATCTAGTGATGAATGTCGTATTAGAAGGTCGTCAAAACAACAAGGTTAGACAAGACTTAACAAAAAATGTTTGAGCCGTTGAACTGCTTTATGTACAATACGCCGTTGCCGTTCCTATTCTTTCACACATTTGAAAATGTTTAAAGTTTAATATCTCAAAATGATTATGAAAAAAATATCGATTCCAATACGACAGTAAGGGGATTCACTAAACAGTGTAAATAACAGCGTAAGCCAGAATTATCTGATCATCGGAAATGTTTAATGAAATTGTGAATATAGATGACCTTGGTGATCGCGACGTTTAGTGTGGACTAACGAGCCTGGATAAAACAAAGAGGAGAAACGTCAAAATTGGAACAGTCGATCTAGTGTCATCCCCATAGTTCCAATCGAGCAGGAGACCTGTCAAAACGACAAGGATTCTCCACTTTGGTATACTCGAGACACTTTAGTGTGGACGATATTTGATCAGCAGTTTTATCTGTTTAGTAAATACCATTAGTTATTTTTGAGGGTTAAAAATGTGGTAGCCGTGGCCCGTGGCGTAGTGGCTACTCGTTTGTCATTTTAAGGTCAAATTCATCCCATACAAAAATGTATGGAAAAAAACCCAAGATGGATCATTTTAAATCGCACATATTCTGAATCTAGAGGTTCAAAAATACGGTTCTAGCGAAAAAAATTTGAGGTACATTCACTTTTCATTATACTTCCCATTGGACATAGCGTGCTCTACTCATTGGTTCTTTGTGCAATTTCGATTGCTCTGGTCAATCACGGAGTAGCAACTACAAATTGTGCGGTCATCTATGCTCATTAGAGTGGGTCAACTTTGTATGGAGAAACTTTAAATTTGATCGTATCAACCTGGAATAAAGCTTTTTCAATCTATATTAGCGTCCAAAACAACTGTGCAAAATTTGGGAGCGATTGATTGCATCCCCGTATTCCGCATTGCGATTGAAATTTGTATGGACGTTAGTATGGGAAAACGTACTTTTTTGCATTTTACTCATAAGTTGAATTCTTTTGTCTAATACCATGTATAGCCAAGGATATGCCGAAAAACTTTGCCAAAGACCGCAAAGTGATCCGAAGCTTGTGAAAAAAGTTATTCGCCTGGTAACTTAGGCGAAAAATTGAGATTTTATTATTTATGTTATTCCTTTACATGTTAAACGTTATTGTCGCGCTTATCTTTTATTAGAGTCCTGCGGCGGTCGTACGCTCGCAAGACATACCGCCGCATGACAGTCGCAAGGCAAAACAAAAGAAAAAGTGTTCCCGCCAAAAACAAAAGCACGTGGGTTTCGTGAAGTGACAGATGTTTTCGAATGTATTTGTGACGAACGGCAAGAGTAGCTCAGTGGAATGAGTGTTCTTGCTGTCAAACCCCATATAATGGAATTATATACTTTTAAATCTGGTGACGCTGTTATGATTAGTGACTGTCGCGCTGATATCAGAACCAGAGGCAGATAATCGTCATATTCTGATTTTTCTTGAGAGGCATAATAAGCACCACCGGGCAATCTGTACGTCATAACTTTTTTCACAAGTGTCGGATCACTTTGTGGTCTTCGGGAAAGTTTTTAGGCATATTCTAGGCTACACTTAACCGTCATTGGTTAGATTGTTTTTGACAAAAAATTTCAATTTATGAAAAAAATGCAAAAAAGCACTTTTTCCATACCAAATTCCATACAAATTTCAATCGCAATGCGAAATACGGGGAAGCAACCAATCGCTCCCAAATTTTGCACAGTTACTTTGGACGCTAAAATGAATCGAAAAAGCTTTGTTCCGAAAAATCGACTTTGTTGACCCAGTCTAATGCTGATGCTATGCTCAAAATGTTTATTTTCCTGTAGTCAACAACTCAAAAACCGGTAGAGATATCACATTTCCGAGAGCATTTTAACCTCTCAAGATCTTAAAATCATCCATTTTATTAGAAGCGGTCAGTTTTTGGTCTTTTTGTTAAAATCAAGCTAAACAATACATAGGGACGGCATAATACTACTATTAACCCTCCAACGATCGCGCTGTTGTATTTTGTACAACACGTTAAAAAAATCTCGCTTTTTGTACTCCGCAGTCCGCATTAGCGTGGTGCTGACGCAGGTAGTCAACCGCGCGAGTTATGGAATGTTAAGAAAAAAACAACCACGTCCTTAGCATGCGTCACTCGAAAACTCCGAGTGCTTGCAAGTCCTCCTCGAGCATGTTTCATATCTAGTGTTCGTAGAGGATCACTGGTCTTATTAGCGTCCTTAACACGATACATTTGGTGCGGGGTGAACTCACACGCTCGCAGAGGAAGCAGCTTAGAACTCTCCGGGAGAAGGGAAAAGACCAGAATGAGGCCTTGTCCATAATCCTGAATAAGGAGAGCGAGCCCACTTCGTCAAAACTATCGAGAAACGACCTAGATAAATCCGCCACAGAGGACCCCAAACAAAAAAGGGTGAAGCACCATCTAGATCCGAGAGAGCGCGCCCAACAGTCCTCAAACCGCACGCCTCAGAAAAACGTGTCTGGACAACAAAACCTACCCATGAGGAAAACAGCTGGTATCAGCTACAGTGATATGGCTAAAAGCGTGAAGGTCGGGATAATACCCAAAGACTTTCCCACCGTCCAACTCACTACAGCCCAGCTAGACCTTCTACAAGAAGCACTCCTGCTCAGAGTAGTTCAACAGCGAAACGAGCCAATAAAACCCAAATTCAACAACCTCATCTACAAGTCCGGTTACATGGTTCTAATCTGTAAGGATCAAGAGACTGCTGAGTGGTTAAAGAGAATATCCCCATCCATGAAACCCTGGGAAGGTGCAGAGCTGATGGCAATGGACGAAGTGGCGATTCCACGTCCAGAGATGATCCGAGCATTCTTCCCACAAAGCTCCAGCTATGACGACGACCGAATAAAGGCTCTCACAGAAAGCCAAAATGACATCACAACAACTAACACAGCGCAACATTTTTTTGTCTCAAGAGCAAACTTATGTGTCTCTGACAGATTTTGGGCCGCTGAATCCGAATCCGAATCAGATTTGCTCTAGCACGTCACAATTTTGAGCTATACCCTAATTTATAGGGTAAAATATACGATTTTGGGCTTTTTTGACTGCCAGCCATTAAGCATGGAAATATTTTTTTTAGCAATCAGAAGGTAAATTGGTCAATTAACATCTAAATTAACAACTCATGCAAAATATTTCGTTTTACCAAATCAAATATGATAGATTTAAGCATTTTATGTTAGTATCGAAACTTGCATGCAACTTTTGGAGGGTGACTTGTATGGGAAATATCGTACCTAACATAAATCGTTTAAAACTAACAAATTTAATTTGGAAAAACAAAATATTTTGCATGAGTGGTTAGTTTAGATGTTAATTGAGCAATTTACCTTTTGATTGCATAAAAAAAATATTTCCATGCTTAATATCTGGCAGTCAAAAAAGCCCAAAATCGCATATTTTACCCTATAAATTAGGGTATAGCTCAAAATTGTGACGTGCTAGAGCAAATCTGAGCCGGAATTCGGATTCAGTGGCCCAAAATCTGTCAGAGACACATAAGTTTGCTCTAGAGACAGACCAAAAGTTATTTTTTGTTACGCTGTGTAATTGGCATATTGTGAAACGATCCATTCTGAAAGACATTCATGTCATTCCAGACGAACTAATTGCGATATGAATATGTTTTTATTTTTATTTTTAAAAATCGATCTTTAAAAATGTATGACAATATGTGGTGCGGTATGGTCTTGGACGTGGTGCATTCACAGCATCAATTAAGGTAATCTACTCATGCTCAGTCGAAGATCCGTCAAGCATTTTTTTAATTATGCTTTTGTCATGGAATCTTGATATTATGTTCAATAAATAGTGCATAAGGATGTTTGGGGATACTTGAAATTTGTCGATTTCTGAATGCTGTTTGATTATCTAGGTGACTGTGGGAACAATATTCAATAAACACGACAGCACTGAAATGTCAAATGCATCGATCCAAGCGTACCGTACAATCGAACTGCTGCGGAAGATAAAAAAATAATAATCAAGGTACAAGATATTATTATTATTATTATTTCTTTATTATAGAGATTTTCAGCCCTAGGCTGGTTCATCTCTTCGTCACAAGATATCTTGTTACATACTAATAATAATAAAAAATGCCTCATTTTTACGTTGGTTACGTCTCTTGGCACTCAATTTTAAGCTTCCAGGATGCGCGCCATCAAGCTACCGAAACTGCACCGCACTCGCGCTGTATAGAGGTAATCACGTTCAAATATATGCGTGTCTTTTTTGTAGATGTAGTTGTGAAACTGCGAGGAAAATATTTGCACTCTTGCCCCGGACGTTGGTTTTATCATTATTTACCCGTTTTACCCAATTCGATTGGGTAATATTTGCATATGCAATCTGAATAGCCTTTCAATCGGCGTGCACTTTTGTGTGAGGAAAAATTTGCGCTAGTGTTCGTGTGTTGAAATGTCACTTATCTCTATACGAAAAGCGAGGTTTTTTGGTTGTGTTGTACTTCTTAGAGCAACATTAACGGCGGCTACTATTCGAGCAACCCGCGCAGCGCTACCATTTTGACTTAACCACCCTTTTCCACACCGGTAGCAATCAAATTAGTCACCCTGGTTCGTATCGGGAGGGCTGTCATATTTCCATAACATGTTTAGCAGCGCAACTGTCCCGCTACTATATTTGGTCACCCACCCATAGCGGTACTATTTTGCGAGCGCATCCAGCAGCGACCGGTAAAGTTTGCTGCAATGATGGAGGGCTGCTAAACGGGCTATAGAAGCGCACCGTTAAAGGTGCTCTTACAACAGCGCGCGCGCTGAAGGGTTAAACTACATAATTCTACTCTGTTTTATTTTATGTGATTCGTTTAAAATTTTTGTTCTTTAACCCTTCAAGACGCGCTGTTGTAAAAAGTACAACACTACCAAAAATCCTCGCTCGTCAGTTTTAGCCATGATTTATCCCATAATCCGAACAAAGTTCTGAGTCAAACTATGACGGGCTGAAGGCGTTTATTTGACAAGTGAAAAGCACATTGTTCAGGAGCATATGCTTATCGATACATCACCCAAGTAACCAAAAGTTCCGCTTCCCATGGCAAAATGCACTTTCAAGTTCCGCGAAGTTCAGATAAAGTTCGAAATGGAACTTTCTGGCTGCTTAAGAGGCTAACGATGAGCCTTGCTGGAACTTCGGTCACAAGTTCCGGCAAGGCTCATTGTTTGCCTCTTAAGCAGCCAGAAAGTTCCATTCGGAACTTTATCTGAACTTCGCGGAACTTTAAAGCTGCTTAAGATGCTACTCGGAACTTTGTCGGAACTTTCAAGTTCATTGAAGTTCAGTTCAGTAGCATTGTGTTTCAATGAAGATTAAATTTATTTCTTATACAGAAAGCAACTGTTTAAGCATACACGAATAAAAGACAAATATGAAATTATCAAATCAATGAATACTAGGCTTGAGCAAAAAAAATTGCCGCCCATCGGATTCGAACCGATAGTCGCTGCGTGAGAACCCTATGCTCTACCACAGTACTACAGCTGCGATTGTGTAGACAGAGGTAAAGTCTGACTTGAATCGATGTTCTGTCGGCAGCTAGTTTTGCATATTTGAACAGTAGTGAAGTTAGCTTGACTTTGTCAAGTGTCTTCAGCAGCGCAGCGGTAAGTCGGCAGGCTATCACGCAGGAGGATCCAGTTCAAATTTACATAGCAGCGACATGTGTGAAAATATAATTATCAGAAGCGATTTCCAGACGTGAAACACAAACCCACCAACAGGGTTGTGATTCTGAAAAACACATTTTTGTTTCTGTGTGAATTTTGTCAAAGTTCTGTCAGAAGCTGCTTAGAAGGCTATCCAGCGTGCTTATGTGAACTTTCAAGTTCCAAAATTACTTAAAAATGAAGCTGCTTAGAAGGCTAATGAGCAACTTCGAACAAGCTGCTTAGCTTATAAAGTACCCTTTTATCTGAACTTTTGGTTACTTGGGCAGCTTAATAAGATGCAGACAAATGTTTTGTTAAACTCTTTTGTTAAGGAATCAATGCTTGTCGAATAAATTTCTTGTTAAACTTTTGAAAAGTGTTTTAATTTATCATTGTTGATACCGATGAGGAAAGTCGAACATTGACTTCTTCTTCTTTCTTCTTTATGGCTCTGCGTCCCAACTGGGACTTGGCCTGCCTCGCTTCAACTTGGTGTTCTTTGAGCACTTCCACAGTTATTAATTGAAGGGCTTTCTTTGCCTTCCATTGCATGAATTTGTATATTGTGAGGCAAGTACAATGATACATTATGCCCAGGGAGTCGAGAAAATTTTCCCGACCGGAACGGGAATCGAGCCCGCCGTCTCCGGATTGGCGATCCATAGCCTTAACCACTAGGCTAACTGGAGACCCCAACATTGACTATTTTCTCAATTGAAACATCATTTAAACAGTTACGTGTTGAGCATCATTTTAGTTCAGATATCATTACCATTATTAAGCCACAATTCAGCAAGCTTGCTTGTTTGTGACTTGCAATTGTTAGTTGGGTCTTCACAGTAGAGGGTGCGTCGATGGGAAAGTTGAAGAAGTCCAAATACACCCACGGCGTGTGTATGGGAAAAGTTTATAACAAAAAAATAGGCATCGTCAAATTTTTCGCTATTCAAAAATAGAGGCTTTCAGCTTTCATTTGCAGGGTCCCTCAAAAAAATCCACCGAGGGATCCCGAACAACTTTTTCAGAATATTGTTTTTCCCCATACAAAATGAACGGTTCCAAATTAATCCCTATTTCTACTTAACAAACATACCCAATTTTTGTATGAAAAAGTTCCTCCGATGGAATATTTCGATGTTGGGTTGGGCTTGAATGAAAGCTGGTAGCGTCAACTTTCACGTAGCGTAAAAATTAGCGATGCCCATTTTTTTGTAATAAATTTGTTCTACCAGACACACCGTGCACCCTCAACTACCGATTTGGTGAAATCCAACTAAGGAAGATTACAGATCAACCGACTGCCGATACCGCCAATCCGACTGGAAGGCCGACCCAAGAGCAATCTGAGGAGTCCTCCTGTTCGGGCAAGGTTCGGCTAACTGGAAGGCCGACCCAAGAGAAATCTGAGGAAGCCTCCGGTTCGGGCGAGGTTAGTAAATCTCACCCCAAAAGCACCATAAAGGCTAGTCTGTCCGCCTCTAAAGGAAAAGCTCGAAACTTACATGCGATCCCCTGCTCTAGTGGTACCAAACCAAAGGTACCTAAACAGGGCAAAGGGGATGCAAAAAGCGACAGTTTGACCACAGAGGCGAAACTGGAGGGCCAGGTCAAACGACATCCTGATGATCCGCAACATCCTAAGCCGGACAGTCGTCGTCCGGAAAAAAGCGGGAACCCCAGAAATGGCGGCTAAAGTTCTGCAAGTGAACCTCCACCATGCTGAGAGCGCCACGGGTGTGCTCTGTCGGTGGTTCACCAAAGAGAATTTAACCGTTGCCCTCATTCAAGAGCCATGGGTCAATAAATCCAGAATACAAGGTATTCCACAACACTCATGTAAGTTGGTATATGATGACAGCTAGCTTTCTCCTAGAGCGGCTATTTTGTTACATAACAACTGTAAATACTTTCCAATTTCAGAACTCATAAAAAGGGACATCGTAGCGGTCAGGATGGAGGTACCTTCCGCTAGAGGGAGTAGAGAGATCTTGGTGGTCTCGGCATACTTCCCAGGTGACGTGGACGAAATCCCTCCTCCAGAAATAGCTGCGCTCGTAGCCTACAGCCACCAGCACAACATCCCCTTCGTCATAGGGTGCGACGCAAATGCACATCACACCGTATGGGGAAGTACCAATATAAACACCAGAGGTGAGTACCTGTTACAGTTTCCCTCTTCCAAGAACATTGACATTTGTAATGTTGGTGACAAGCCCACGTTTGAAAACTTCATTCGTCAGGAAGTTTTGGACTTGACTTTATGTAGGGTTTTTTGCCCTATTCCCGGCACAACATGTAAACAAAATTATGTATACCCTAAATTCACAACAAAACGACTGTTTTCAACCACTTCTTCCGTCTGAATCAGATACCTTCTTGACTGAACTTGTTTGTAACAGTGATTGTTGTGAAGATTTTCTGCCGGAAGATTGATTATGAACGAGTTTATCAGCACCAATTCTCGGCACCAGTGCCGAACTTCCAGCAAAATCAAATGGGAAATCACTTCGGCACCCATCTTTGTGCTGCAGAAGTGCACCCGTCTGCGAGTAATATTTGTTTTGAGCACTTGTGCGGCTTCAGAGTGAAAGTGTAGCTCATTGACTGTGGCTTTCGTTGCGAAAAGGTTGTGAGAGACGATTACCTACAGAAGGGTGTTTGGAAAATATGCGGCAAGTGATATTTTGATTTGTTTTGCTGTGAGCTGCCGGAAATTGACACGGGTGCCCAAGTAGTTCGAAACCCTAGTCGGTCTATCTCTGATAAAATAAAAAAACTGGAATGTTTCTGAAGAAATATCAATGTCAGACCACAAACACATCATCTTCGAATGGGAAGGGGGTCCAACGATAGAAAAAAAATCACAAAAAGTCCATAACACAATTGGAAGATGCGTCCAAATCCATTAAAAACAAAATCCTTAACGCCTACCAAGAGAGCTGTTTGAAAACTGAAATGTCCACTAAATCGAGGTATTCCATGTAGATGAAAATGCATGGGAATTCCCTTGCCTGGATCGCCTAAAACCCGCCTTTTTTTCGATCGCAGTACGCAGTTGCGAAGAAATGACAATAGGGCTCTGTACGAAATTCTCACCCTCTCTTTCACTCTCATTGAGATTTAGTAAACAACAAGGCCAGGAAATGTCAAAATCCCATACAAAATCAAAACAGTGCAGTGCCCTATTGCAATGGTCCACTTCACGAATTTATGCTGGCCTGCGTACTCTCACAGGAAATTTGACGTTTGGGAGGTGTCGGCACCGCTCAAACGTCAGATTTTCTGTGAGAGTAAGCAGGCCAGCATAAATTCGCGCAGTGGACCATGGCGAGCGTTTCCTTTTGAACACTAAACTGGGCTTGAGGATCAATAATTAACAATAATAACAATTATTGTTTATCTACATGTGCACTGTGCAGCCGAACTTGTATCAAATGAACCCACGAAAAGAACCCTATAGTATAGAAGTATACTTCTCTATATATCAAAACCTATTGCAGTTAACAATTATTGTCGTTGGCGTCGATAATTTAGAGTGAGGCCTATTTTTTCATTTTTTTGACTTTGTTATCAACGGTTTCGCTTATTCTAAAAATAAATGACAATGTGGTGTTCTTACCTGCAATCGTGACTATTGTATCAAAAAACGCTGTCCAATTAAACGTTGGCTTGGATTTGGAAAAAATCTTCAATGATTCTGTATCCATTTTCCTCTACTTTTCAAATCGAATTTGAAATAATACTGATCACGCAAGTATTCACAAACCAAATTATCACTTTGTCTTTCAATATTTCAGATAACACGGAAGAAATGTGCCTTTCAAATTGAATCAATAGCAAATAAATATCACTTCACAGAACCCATATCTACCAAGAGGCCACTAGAAAAAACGATCACTGATTGTCCAGCACCACTTGAGCAAACTCTATTCGCTACTGCTTGCTTTTGGCACGGCGGCAAAACGACTGGCATTCTCCCTATGAATGCTTGCTTATGCAATTTAATCCCTCTTTGAAAAAGAAATGCACATGGCTAACAAGCAGAACCGACACTTTGTTCCTTGAGCAGCATACGAGCGAGCCGGCTGTTGACAGACCAAACGTAAATTCCGAAATGTTATGCACTGATGCAAGTAGGTATTACTTCTACTGCTAATCACACGGCGTGCAAAAAAAGTCTACTGCAACCGACCGGTTAGTTCGCAATCACAATTTATACTGAGTTGCTCCAGAAGATGCTCACTCTCCTAGGTTCATACTGTCTCCTGCGACATTCACGCAGCCAGCCAGACCCCGAGAAGGTGTGACTGGTGTGATAGATAAGCTAAACTGACTGAAATTGTAAAATGAATCATAATGAGTTTGCTTTATTTACACTTCGCCGGTGTTATAAATTCTCGCAAAACATTCGGTAGCTATACCTATCGCTGGAGTGTATGTATCTCTTTTGCTCGTCATTTCAAACTGGTCCAGAATATTCAAATATAAAAAACAAAAAATCTGGATTTACAAATTCAGGGACCAGTGCCATGTAATCTCTGGAGGAGTTACTAATCGATCCTACCATGATGTTTGTGGGACTTAAGCACAAATAGTTCCAACACAACTGCTAGGGCAATTTTCTACGACCTTGCAAAAAATATTGGAAAAAATCTGAAGTGAGCTTCTTGCGATACTTTATGAAAAGTTTATACACAATGCTTTTTAGTGTAATTTATAATGAAAACTGTGAAAAAAAACTTCAGCAAGAAACCTAATGAGTTCCTGGTGAAATTTCCGACCTATTTTTACAAAAGAGTGCCTACAAAATTTTTCGAATTCTTTAATATCGGTTAGATTTTCTCCACATATTTCTTCAATGCATCTACCCAAGTAACCACAAGCATTATATCATTGCACGAATTAGACTGAACACCGACCTTTGCAATGCGAAATGCAGTAATTCCACACTTGTCATGCAATAATCCTTTAGATTGGCATTATCAAGGTATTGATGCATTACATTTTTCTTTATATTAGGGTGCATTGAAAGGTGATATACGATAGTTCAATTATTCAACACTGCAAAAACTGCATAAAAAACTAGCAAAGGTTGCTCTAAAAATACAGACACTGCGTTTCTGTTGCAGTGATAACAACAGATATTTCATTAACTAAAAGAAAAGGAAACTGTTCTTCTGTCTCAATCATTGCTATAGTTGGCAAAAAGACTATGTCATATGTAATAGAATCCGTGCAATCACATTCTGATAAATCACTGATGAATTCATAATGCATTTTAGAAGAATTTTTTTTTTCAATATACGAAAATTGAAACACTCTTCGCACACTGCTCATATACTAATTGTGGTTTCCATCATTATTGGCATGTGTTAGCTGTCAACAGAAAAGTGAAAAGGTCATCTCTAAAAAGCATTTGCTGAAGAAAGTCGTCGATCGGTAATTCAAACGAGAATTAAGTTGGTCGGGAGTCAAATCAGAAGTGTTGAAGACCACTAGAGCTGACCGTAAAGTTTTTCACTCTTTTTGATTTCATTTGTTTACCATTAGAGTCAAGCTTTTATACCGTCAAGGTACCATCCACCGTGGATCTAAGAGGATTCGGGGCAAATAAGGGCTGTCATTTGACACCAGTCTTATAAACATTGTTGGTGCCGATTTCAATTACCTTCATTATATGCAGGTTAAAATTAAAGCAATATCCACAGAAGTAGAAAATTTTTCACAAAATTTGGTGATATAGTACAATTCTGGAGCTCGATTTGAATAGGTCGTATGTGCTTTTGTCGATATAAAATTCGATCAGTTTATTTTAGTCATTGTAGCAATATGGCAGATGTTTTGCAAACTTTTAATGATGGAACAGAAAGCCTGTTTTGTGAGGATTCTGCTGTATGTATCAACTTTGCTCAATTTCAACGGTTTTCGTCAGAATAATCGAATCCAACTGATCGAATTTTTAATCGACAAAAGCACATACGACCTATTCAAATCGAGCTCCAGAATTAGTAGAGGGTAGTTATTGAGAATTGAGCGACGGTCCACCCTCTAAACATCTACCGACGGCGCGCCTCTTTAGTGCGTGCCTCTTTAGTGCGCATCTTGCGTGCACCTCTTTTATAGCCTCCTTAATAATGTTTACCTTTGAGATCAATCAATAAAAGTTGTTAACCGTGACCGCGCGTGTTTGAATTCTTGTCCGGTATTTAATCCGAAGTTCTGTCCGCTATCTTTCGCCAACCACGTTGTTCCGTTGCGTCGGAGTGTCCTCCCAGACCCACAGGTTTTGGTCCCAGTGGAGGTTGCGCGGAAGTAGTGATTTCGGTACGGTTAAAACGCGAAAAAGTATTCGATCGGTTCGGCAAAGTTTTGCCGCGGAACGTGTCAGTGCGTGTTCATGTGTGTACACAGGAGGATGGAGGCGATCAACAAATTCACCAAGCTGAACAACCAGAACTGGGCTTCTTGGAAGTTCAGAATGGAGATGATGTTGACCCGCGAGGAATTATGGTACGTCGTCGGAACGCCGAAGCCCGAACCCATGCAAGCCGCCGCCGCGGCACAGTGGGACAAGGACGACAGGAAGGCCCGCGCTACCATGGGGCTGTGCATTGATGAAAATCAGTACAGCCTCGTGAAGACTGCAGCTACTGCCATGGACTTTTGGGAGCAGCTGAGAACGTACCATGAGAAGGTCACCGTGACGTCAAGAGTTTCCCTCCTGAAGAAACTTTGCAACGTGAACCTGCTCGAAGGCGGCGACTTGGAAAGCCACTTATTCGACGTGGAAGAGCTCTTCGAGAGGTTGCAGAATGCCGGTCAAGCCCTGGAGGAATCCCTGAAGGTAGCTATGATCCTGCGAAGTTTGCCGGATTCATACAGCAGTCTGGTGACCGCGTTAGAGAGTCGCCCCGACGCGGATCTGACGCTGCAGCTCGTAAAATCAAAGCTACTGGATGAATACGAGCGGCGTAAGGATCGTTCCGGTGGATCATCGAGTGACAAGGCCATGAAAGCGGGTGTGAAAACGAGTTCTACTGCTGTTTCGGAGAAGACGTGCTTTTTCTGCAAAAAGAAAGGGCACTTGCGTCGGAACTGCCGACTGTTCCAGGCGCGGCAGAAACAAGACAGCGGTGAAGGCCAGAAGAGCGAAACCCCGAAGGCGAAGCAGGTGAGCAGCGCGGTGCTATTTATGGTCGGATCGAACCACCGCAGCAAGTGGATTATTGACAGCGGCGCTAGCAGTCATATGACCAGCGACAGGCAGTTTTTTGCAACGTTGGACGAGTCAAGCGCTCCTGATGTGTTCCTGGCAGACGGGACTGCTGTGAAGTCGGCCGGTTGCGGCGAAGGTAAGGTGTACGGTGTCGATGGATGTGGTGGCACGGTGGAGATCACGCTCACGAATGTCCTCTACGTGCCGTCACTGAACTGTGGATTGCTTTCTGTGACGAAGTTGGCCTCCAAAGGATTAACGGTGGTTTGCAAGGACAACTGCTGCAACATCTGCGATGGTGACGGTAAGGTCGTCGCCAAGGGAGTCCGTTCGGGAAGTTTGTACCAGCTGAAGATCGTCGAGACGGTTATGCACGCTGAAGCTACAGGTAAGCACCACAATGATTTTTGCCAACATCGGTGGCACCGCCGATTCGGTCATAGGGACCCTTCCGTTGTGGATAAAATTTCCAAGGATAAGCTGGCCGTTGGGTTTGAGGTTAAGGACTGTGGTATTCGACTGACGTGCGAAGCGTGCCTGGAAGGCAAGCTGTCGCGCACACCGATCCCGAAGAAAGCGGAGCGGAAATCAACACAGATCCTGGATTTGGTCCATACAGACCTGTGTGGGCCAATGGAAACGCCAACACCGAGTGGGAACAGATATCTCATGACGCTTATTGACGACTACAGTCGATATTGCGTTGTGTACTTGCTGTCGAAGAAATCTGAGGCCGCAGACAAGATTGTGGAGTATGTGCGTTACGTGGAGAATCGGTTCGGCAGGAAGCCATGCGTCATTCGATCCGACGGTGGCGGGGAGTATGCGAATGACAAGCTGCGGAGTTTCTTTGCGAAGGAGGGGATTCGCGCGCAGTTTACCACCGCGTATACGCCCCAACAGAACGGCGTAGCCGAACGGCGTAACAGATATCTTCAAGAGATGGCTCGAACGATGCTCCTGGACGCGGGGCTGGACAAAAAGTTCTGGGGAGAAGCGACGCTGACAGCTGCATACTTGCAGAATCGGCTCCCCTCGCGCTCAGTGGACGTCACCCCCTTCGAAAAGTGGTTCGGCCGGAAACCCAACTTGGATCATCTGAAGGTGTATGGTTGCAAGGCGTGGGTGCACATTCCCGACGTGAAACGAAAGAAGTTCGACAGTAAGGCGCAGAAGCTCACTTTTATCGGGTACTCGGAGCAGCATAAGGCCTATCGGTTTGTGGATCTGGCTACGGAGAAGGTTACGGTGAGCCGTGATGCGAAATTCATGGAAACGGACGGCGAAGTTGCGTCTCCGGAGAAGGCGCGATGCGATCCCGTCAAGGACGAATTCCAGTGGATTCCGGACGAAATTCCGAAGCGTAGTGCAGGACCAAATGCTGAAGCGGACGAGGAAGCGGAGCCGTTGCAGAGCGATGAAGAGGCTGAAGAAAATGAGTGTTCTGATAAGTCGGAGAGTGAACAAAGTGAGACTGAACATTATTTTGACGTGAGTGATTCTTATTTGATGGACGATCCTCTTGACATTAAAAGTGAACCGAACAATGACGTTGATGCGGATAGCGTTTCGGCGGGCAGGCAGACGACGAGACGGAATCGAGGAAAGTTGCCCGGGCGCTATTCCGACTTCGTAGTTGGAGTGGCTACGCAGTTGATGGCTGAACCAGTGGGCTACAGCGAGGCGGTGAAGTGTCCTGAAAGTGAGTCGTGGAAGCGTGCGATGGAGGACGAACTCCAGTCGCACACGCAAAACGGTACTTGGGAACTGTGTGACCTGCCTCAAGGGAAGAAATTGATCGGAAGCCGCTGGGTATACAAAGCAAAGTGCAATGAAGCGGGCGAAGTTGTAAGGTTCAAGGCACGGATTGTGGCGCAGGGATACAGGCAGCAACACGGCTTGGACTTTGAGGAAGTGTTTGCCCCTGTTACCCGACATGCCACGTTGCGGACGTTGCTGGCGCTGGCTGGGAGGAACGGGTTGCGTTTGATTCACCTGGATGTCAAAACAGCCTACCTCTATGGCGACATCGACGAGGAACTGTATATGCGTCAGCCACCAGGTTATGCAGTTCCAGGGCAGGAGGAGAAAGTGTGCCGCCTGCGTCGCAGCATCTACGGTTTGAAGCAAAGCGCGAGATGCTGGAACCGGAAGTTGACTGAAGTGTTGAGGAGCTTGGGGTTCAAGTCAAGCACAGCGGATCCCTGCTTGTTTGTTGCTGACCGGAATGGGAAGAAGACCTATTTGATCGTGTACGTCGACGACTTCCTTGTTGGCTGCGCGGATGAAGAAGAAATTTCCCGGATTTTCGATCAGATGAAGCGACACTTCGAAATCAACTGGCTGGGTGAAGTAAAGTTCTTTTTGGGAATGGAAATCGAGCGTGGTGCGGATGGTATCTACAGTCTGAGTCTAAAAGCGTATATCGAAAAACTCATTGCGCGGCTGGGATTCGAACAGGCAAAGCCGGCCAAGACACCCATGGACCAGGGATACTTGAAGGACCGTTCGGAGAGCGAGCCTATGGAAGACGGCACGATGTACCGGAGCATTGTCGGTGCGTTGATGTACGTGGCGACTTGTGGACGTCCTGACATTGCTACGAGTGCCTCCATCTTGGGCCGCAAGTTTAGCAAGCCAAACGACCAAGACTGGACGGCTGCAAAACGGGTGGTCCGTTTTCTAAAAGGGACTATGGACTGGAAGCTAAGACTCGGTGACGGAAAGGGCAACGTACTGGAGGCTTTTTCGGACGCTGATTGGGCCGGTGATGCCCAAACACGGAAATCGATGACCGGTTTCGTGGTGTTCTACGCTGGAGGATTGGTATCGTGGACCAGCAGGCGCCAGAACTGTGTCAGCCTTTCAACAATGGAAGCCGAATATGTGGCACTCGGCGAGACATGCCAAGAAGTACTCTGGATGCGGCGTCTGTTGGCAGATCTCGGTGAAAATGTGGATGAAGCTACAGTCGTCTACGAGGATAATCAGGGGTGCTTGAGTTTCGTGACTTCCGAGCGTACCAGTAAGAGGAGCAAGCACATTGAAACGAAGCAGTGTTTCGTTCGGGACCTCTGCGAGCGGCGACTGGTGCAGTTGCGGTACTGTCCAACAGAAACCATGAAGGCAGACATCTTGACTAAACCGCTCGGGGCGGTAAAGCATCGTGAACTGGCAGAGTTGCTGGGACTAGGAGGAGTCTGAGGGCTTACCGTCGAGGAGGAGTATTGAGAATTGAGCGACGGTCCACCCTCTAAACATCTACCGACGGCGCGCCTCTTTAGTGCGTGCCTCTCTAGTG
Source organism: Aedes albopictus (assembly GCF_035046485.1). Lineage (NCBI taxonomy): Eukaryota > Metazoa > Arthropoda > Insecta > Diptera > Culicidae > Aedes > Aedes albopictus. Next base: position 253,002,836 of record NC_085137.1, on the reverse strand, counting down.
CGCATCTTGCGTGCACCTCTTTTATAGCCTCCTTAATAATGTTTACCTTTGAGATCAATCAATAAAAGTTGTTAACCGTGACCGCGCGTGTTTGAATTCTTGTCCGGTATTTAATCCGAAGTTCTGTCCGCTATCTTTCGCCAACCACGTTGTTCCGTTGCGTCGGAGTGTCCTCCCAGACCCACAGTAGTAAGGTCGCCTAATTCCGTGGTAGGTCACCATTCACCGTGGTAGTAGGGACCCATTCACCGTGTATGAGAAATTTTATTCTATTTTGTTTAAAAATGATCAAAACAACCCAGCCATGGGAATTTTCTTGGTTTAAATTCATTTCAAAACGAAAAACGAATGTTCAAATTTTCAATTTTTTCTAGATATATGGGATAATATGGGGCACGGTGAATGGAGACCATTGATTTATAGGGTACCCATTTACCGTGCCTTTTTGGTTCAATTAAAAAGTACGAGTAATCGAACTTTCTTATTCAACTTACTTCGGTAATGCAAAATACATACCTGATATGTGAATTTAATTGCTTCTTGGTGGAATAAAAACGTTACTACATTTAGTTTATCGCTTAAATCACCTTAGCGCAGTTTTCGTTTTTTCACAATGAATGCTTCATGTAAACACACTTTAGTGTCAAAATGATACCTACTTTAAAATGTTCCTAATGAGCGTTTTGACCTGGTAACAATACATTAGTGTTGTATTGGTGAAATTGAAAGGAAATTGTCATATCATTCAATCGTAATATGGTAATAATGAAAAAATTTTCGAAGGCACACGGTGAATGGAGCCCCCACGGTGAATGGCGCCTTGACGGTAATTGTATTGTTTGAGCAACCTTTGCTAGTTTGTACATTGCATTCAGTTTTTGCAGTGTTGAATAATTGAACTATCGTATGTCACCTTTTAATGCACCCTAATGTAAAGAAAAATGTAATGCATCAATACATTAAAAATGCCAATCTAAAGGATTATTGCATGACAAGTGTGGAATTACTGCATTTCGCATTGCTAAGGTTAATATTCAGTCTAATTCGTGCAATGATATAATGCTTTTGGTTACTTGGGTGATCTGTGATTGACGATGTTGACAAATTTAAATTGCGAACTCTTCAAAACTTTTTTTCAACTCGCACATCTAAATCTATCTTTTAAGTAAGTGTCTAGACACTAGCTAGGGTTGTTTTTTATATCGGTCCCGTGCCGAGATATGTGTTGAGTGTCTCGCGAGTGTATTGTTGATAGAAAAAGAATATTCAACTGTCCACATTTATAAAAGCTTACAAGCTGTATCGAATCGTTCCACCCAGGAGGCAGATTCGGTGGGAAAGCTAATAGACAGCTGGCATCGTCTGCCGAGTTGCCGAAGCTACTGCTTGTTGTGTTAAAGTCGACAGTCTCAAATCTAATAGCGAAAAAAGGTGAGTTTAATATGTTTCAATAAGTGTAATTCATACAGTTATTTAGAGCTACTGCTGGACGTTTATTTGAAGTTCAAGTCTATGCAGCCACTGACGCTCTTATTAGGCTCTTGGTCAGCTATCATGTTTACAAAAGTGAATATGGTGAACAGTAGCAACTAAGTGGTACTATTAAACTACTGATCAACGTTGTTCTTTTGAAGCTTAACATTATTCTGAAGAATGCTGCTTTCATTGTACAGCTAAACTCCATTAGTGCAGCTGAATAAGGTGACTAAGCAAATGTTGATACACTTTATTAAAGCTACTTTCAAGTGGAATAACGGCATCATACGTGTTGGAGATAGCTTATCTTCATCATTAAAACACTATTCAGAAAATGATGGAGAATTCAAACAACTTATTTTAAACTTCTGTTCGATTAGTTGATTAATTAAAAGAAATATGATGAACAAGGACCCATATAGCCGAAGCGGTAAACGCACGGGTATTCAGCATGACCATGCTGAGGGTGACGGGTTCGATTCCCGGTCGGTCCAGGATCTTTTCGTAAAGGAAATTTCCTTGACTTCCTTGGGCATAGAGTATCTTCGTGCCTGCCACACGATATACGCATGCAAAATGGTCATTGGCAGAGGAAGCTCTCAGTTAATAACTGTGGAAGTGCTCATAGAACACTAAGCTGAGAAGCAGGCTTTGTCCCAATGAGGACGTCACGCCAAGAAGAGAGAGAGAGAGAATGATGAACAAAAATGCCATTTTCACTGTAGGCAATTATTCAAAACTTTGTTAAACATCTACTTTTTTCAACTGCCGGCGCTTTTGTAAAGCTCTTGTTAAACAGACATGCTTATTAATGATTCCGAATTGTTTCTTTCCAGAGGGAGAAGAGAAGGGTATCAGACCATGTTAAGAACTATCCCCGCCCCAACCCAAGTAACAATTTTGATTTTATTGAAGTTTTTAGCGATTCAAAAACCCTAACCATAAAACCGTTGACGCTGACTTGAAAGTACTCTCGAGCTCTTGTATGCAGTGCTGAAAAATTAATTTTCTTCATATCTAAATTCAATCACCTACAGCTCATTTCAGAAGCCTAACCTGAGAATATGATATATGAATAACTTGTGCGCCTAGACCAGTTCTGCAGAAAGTCACGGAAAAACCGCTATTTCTCGAATATTTAAGGTAAATGTCACGGACTACCTTCGAAAAATGCAAATGATATTCACGGTGAATATCATTTGTCATTTTTCAAAGGTAGCCCGTGACATTTATCTTAAATATTCGAAAAATAGCGGTTTTTCCGTGACTTTCTTGCAGAACTGGTCTAGGCGCACAAGTTATTCATATATCATATTCTCAGGTTAGGCTTCTGAAATGAGCTGTAGGTGATTGAATTTAGATATGACGAAATGATTTTTTCAGCACTGCTTATATGCCGCCTATGGCCCACGTTCTGGCTAGTTGGGTCAATCTTATTATGATCTACAGGACTTCGTATGCAAACCGGCTTAGGATTTCGGATGGTATCATAGTTTTATCGTATCCCTGATACAACCTTCTAAATAAAACCATCTTCTGACTTGTCAAATATTTGTTACGTTTATTTTTCACTATCAATATTCGATCGTCAGAATAATTTATGCTTGGTTGTTTATCCATCCAGCCATCAATTGGAAAGATGCTGATCTGGAATTCAGATTTGTTCTCCTATTTAATACGTGTTAGGAGACATGCCACGGGAAATTTGTGGTGAATGTGACAAAAAATAAGTGCGCCACACAAACGGTGTATTAATTGGAAGTTAAATGCTTGTGGTACCGAGATCCGAAGCACACGCGTCTAAGTAATAGAATGAATGAATGTGTCCGCGCTGCGGTTAGTCAAACCATCAGTAACAAAGTGCCACCAATACACTATCGATACATACACGCGGATGCGGGACATACTATCAGCTTGCGCTGTCTACCACATCCCCCCTTTTATAAACAAAAGACTATTGCTTTAATAACAACACTCCATATAAGCACAAATCGGGCCATTTTCTGCTATGCAACCCTCACAGTCCGTTCGAACGTTGGGGAGCCTTATCATCTTTGGCTTCTCGGAACAGCTCGTTCAGTTCAGTTCTAATTACTGATTCAAATATCCTTTCTATATAGACAACTTTATTTTCATAAGAATTTCTTCCTTTCTACCATCTACTTTTCTTCGAGGGAGTCCACCAAGAGTTTACTTGTACGATGAACACTACATATAAGCACAACTTCACCACGACGCTTAGCTTTCCCCGATTTATACGCTCATTCCATTTCTTCCCGTCACTCCCTTGGTGAAGCAGTAGTCAGCGAAATTGGTAGAAGGAACCACTGTAGAAAGACTCCAACTCGCCTCGAATGAGGTCTGCGACTTTGTATCAGTTCATTCATCGCTCTATAGATGGTTAAGTGCGGAGCTCCGTTGTAGATCCCCTTACTCCTCCATGACACTATTCACGGTGCAACAACACAATGTAATCCTCAGACAGAATCATTGATAGCGCATATTTGTGTAGGCCAGGTCGCAACTCAGCTGTCCCACATATCTACAACTACAACCCCCTTAATCCCTATCGACCAATCAATGTGTTAGCTTCAGCAAAGACCAGCATTCCGTTTCTCAAAGCCAATGGATGAATCAACCAACTTCGAACCTCGGAAGACTAGATCGCATGTACGCATACGAAAGATCAGCACGTAGGGCAGAATTCGGTTTCCTCTAACCGACCCACGGCTCTCGGTTTCCATTGTGTATCTCACAGTCTGCAGCTCGCGATCATTCTTATAGGGAGAAGTCAACTTCCATAACTTAAGAGATGCCATTCACAGCAGCTTCCACTTTCATTTCCGACAATGCAGCCAACGCTGGAGAAACACCTACATCTGAAACCTCCTGCCAAGCAGAAAATCTTTGATGATTAACGAGCATAAATTTGAACGCCTGTGGCTTGAGCCATTCAGCTGATCTCTGTGACAACAAACCTCAATTAGCAATTAAAGGTGAATGCATGCCTGCATTGAAGGTTTTTCTTCTCAACAAAAACGTTGTGTCAATAGTAACACAACAACCTCAATTCTCCAAACGATTACATGACATGAGATTGTTGTATTGTTTGAATTCATCTGCGCCAGAACTGCAGTGAGCCCTACCTGCGAAGACACAGCAAATCTGTGATCTAAAACACAAGCCTCTTCAAAAATGTGTTGCGGTAGACATTGGAAGCAGTTTTTTTTTCAACACGGGCACGTTTTATGCTTCCAGTGAGCTATTCGCTCTTTGAAGGAAGCACGGCACTAGACAACGGACTACCATGCAACGTTCAGTGACACAACCGAAAACTTTTCCTGACAGCTGCGGCAGGAATCGAACCCGCGCTCCTCAGCACGATGTGACCAAGTGCTTGGTGACACTAGCCGCACGATCACGAAGACACGAAGCCACGAAGTTTGGAATCTGTGATTGGCCTCGTACAGGACGAATCTGGTTGCCAAAGTTTGTTATATGTAAAACCAGAAATATACCAAAAAGTCCAAGAAAACTGCGAAGTTCCACCTTATTCCTCTGTGATTGCTAGATAAAATCCTATCATATTACACTCAAGACGATCAGCGCACTTTATACTTTCATGTATCTCGTTCTTTTATCGCATCCCAAGTAACCAAAAGTTCCGCTTCCCATGGCAAAATGCACTTTCAAGTTCCGCGAAGTTCAGATAAAGTTCGAAATGGAACTTTCTGGCTGCTTAAGAGGCTAACGATGAGCCTTGCTGGAACTTCGGTCACAAGTTCCGGCAAGGCTCATTGTTTGCCTCTTAAGCAGCCAGAAAGTTCCATTCGGAACTTTATCTGAACTTCGCGGAACTTTAAAGCTGCTTAAGATGCTACTCGGAACTTTGTCGGAACTTTCAAGTTCATTGAAGTTCAGTTCAGTAGCATTGTGTTTCAATGAAGATTAAATTTATTTCTTATACAGAAAGCAACTGTTTAAGCATACACGAATAAAAGACAAATATGAAATTATCAAATCAATGAATACTAGGCTTGAGCAAAAAAAATTGCCGCCCATCGGATTCGAACCGATAGTCGCTGCGTGAGAACCCTATGCTCTACCACAGTACTACAGCTGCGATTGTGTAGACAGAGGTAAAGTCTGACTTGAATCGATGTTCTGTCGGCAGCTAGTTTTGCATATTTGAACAGTAGTGAAGTTAGCTTGACTTTGTCAAGTGTCTTCAGCAGCGCAGCGGTAAGTCGGCAGGCTATCACGCAGGAGGATCCAGTTCAAATTTACATAGCAGCGACATGTGTGAAAATATAATTATCAGAAGCGATTTCCAGACGTGAAACACAAACCCACCAACAGGGTTGTGATTCTGAAAAACACATTTTTGTTTCTGTGTGAATTTTGTCAAAGTTCTGTCAGAAGCTGCTTAGAAGGCTATCCAGCGTGCTTATGTGAACTTTCAAGTTCCAAAATTACTTAAAAATGAAGCTGCTTAGAAGGCTAATGAGCAACTTCGAACAAGCTGCTTAGCTTATAAAGTACCCTTTTATCTGAACTTTTGGTTACTTGGGATCTCTCCACTGTGTTTTCAAAAGACCGCAGGCTACACCGAACAGCAGGCAAGTGCAGCGATACAGATCCAAATCCGTCACGAAACCGGTGGTATCCTGACCTCAATTTCGAAACCCTCCTCCTCCACCTGAAGAAACGTCTATTCCACATCCAACGAGACAAAACACTTCGCACTATCAAAACCTAATAATGACCAAAGAAAGATTCAACAACTGACTTGCTTAGTTTACTCGCAGCGCTCTCATCTATCCACAATCTTATTGCCTCGTCTTTCACCGTAAGTACTTGGGGTGATACTCGGGAGCTCGGGTTTCTAAGCAGTCCGATGTTTCGTGGACAATTCTCGACCAAGAACAGTATTCGAACACAGGTGGAGTGGCAAAACGATCGGGAATATGATGATTAACAAGCAACATCAACGGCATTCAAATCCCTGACTATTGCTTACATTCTCTGCATCAAAGATTATTTCCTAGATCCCCCAACCGCTAGCGAGCGTACTACTATTGTTTTTCGAAAAGTGAGGTTACAACAGACTAGACATCGTTAGTGACAATGCTGAGAAATGGTGTTCCACAGAAATCATCCAATCCAAGGTACTCCTATTTCAGAAGGAATACTATGAGAAAATCTGAATTGCGACAGATTGTTGGGTCAAAATTCAGCTGAACAACCTGATCATCTGTTGACAAACCAGCATCCTAAGAAACGAAAAACACATGGCACAAATCTCACAAATGGAGGAGAACGTGCCTCTGGAGTTGACCTACTGGGACCTGATATAACCCGTTATACATAAGCATGAGTATAACACCAACTTTAGAAACACCTTTCCGAACTGATATGTCTGTAAATGTGATACCGCCATGGAAGAACATCTATCAATCAGTGAATTTAATCACATTTCGGTTTCCTCACTTACGCATTTCTACGTACTCGTTTGTTATCTCTGTTTGAGTGAATCAAATCACCTTTCAAAAATCATCAGTGAATTTAATCACTTTATTTCTTTTCTTATACGCATCAGTGAATTCAATCACATTTCTTTATATACGCCATGTGAATTAAATCACTACACATCCGACATCCAATATATGTAGACCATTCACGAGCAGGAGGAGATAGCTGTACAACACCATTCAGTAAAGAACAATCGACTGCCTATAACCCGAATTAAGGAATACAAAGTATCACATAGGAGATACATTCCACTTAATAACATCCAAAGCGTATTTCACAAATACCAATTGTACATTAACTTCAAATATTGACACACCTAGATAATAAACGACAGCCATCTTTCCCAACAAAAACGTGATTTTGCAATAATTGAGGTATTTTTCTTCTCGATGACTCAGCGTTTGAATAGCACCAAAATAATCGTTTTCAAAACCAGGAGAACTGACCAGAACCTTGTTTTGGAATGATATCAAACGCTGGTCTGCTGATATCAAACGTTGGTCGATTTTTTTTTCAAGCGTGTAAATACCTGTGTAGAGTTATTGAATCACCATCTAGCCAAGAAAACGACCAGACCGAAATTACCTGTTAAATGAATTTTAAGATCATTAGTGTTGGGCGATGAACGAACCAGTAGATTTGTGAACTTTATTTGTAGGAAAATAGTAACAAATTTCGTTTGGTGATTCGCTACCGCAAACTTCGTAAAATTTAGTATCTTGGAGCAGCGGATTAGTTGAGCTGAATGCCGCAGGTGTTTCAAATACGCGTGTGAGACGGTTTCCCCTATTGCTAGCAGCTACAGTGTTGCACAGTATACCCCTTATGGGTATGTTTAAAAAACTAATTGAATTTAACACCTTAGTTCACTGTATATCGAGATTCCCATGTTACAAAACAGGGCAAATTTAGATGGTAAATACACTAGGTGTTTAGTATGTAAGGTATAGATTTTAAGCTCAAATTCGTTATTATTCATATGCTGATAGATTTGGACACTTTAGGTTTTCCCCAATGGCTATTTGTTTTTATCGATCGTTCTGTCCACTCATCGTATCTCCGATTCGTGACCTTTCGGGTTACAGCCCATCCTCTTTGTACGCTTTGGGTGTGGATGCGTCTGATCATTCGCGTTCATAAAAGTGGGAACGTTGGGGCTCGTCGGATCAATAGACGTGGCGGAACCAACAATTAGGTTTTTTTTTTCAACGTGTAACTATCGATATGCAAGGCAAATATGTTGCAATTATCAAAAGTAAAATATGTTTATAAACTCCCATATTAAAAATGGCATCAGCACGAATAATTCAGACTGTAATAGAAAATATAGAACAAAGGCAGCAACCAATTCTCAAGTACCTAAAATACACCTCGCCATACATATTTGCGAGCATGTGCAGAAAGCTTCAGCTAACCAACGCAGCGCAGTTTTCATAGAGCGAAGAATAGCACAACATCAGCCGTACAAGAAGCCGCGTACAAACACACTCACTGCCCACCGTCAACCACTGCGTAATCAAGGCCAACGCGCATTGCCCTATATAGTCGCATCTCTTCTCTCACAGTGAATTGAATCACGTTCCATCTAGCATCTTTCGTTCTATTCAATTTGCTTCCCGAACGTCCAACCAACTAGTTGAACAACACGTCCAATCCAGAGAATTCAAATTCTCACAAAAAAATCTCTCACTCTCTATTACAACCATCCACTGAGCAGCAATACAAGCTGCCACTGTTGCTAATGCACGCCTAGCGCCACATACATATACGCACCACAGGTGATGCGCGGGCCGAACGCACATTGCTATTCCCACGTGGCTGGCAGTGTGGACGCCTACGCGTGAATATGTGAGCTTATCGCGTTTCAACAGTAGGTACACGGCTGCTGTTCACTTACACTATTTCCAATCATTGTCAAGCGTCTGGGTTGATGATTGAAGAAAAGAACGCCTTTTTTTCGTGCAGCATGAATGATGCTATCTTTTTAGCCTCGTTCTTAATCAAATGATGGGTTTGTACATACCTTAAATCCGCACATGGCATTTAAATCGATATGCCTGAACCAGCTCACCAGAAACATCCCGCAATGCAACAGGCAAGGATTGCCCGAAGCAGCCACTCCATGATTCTTCCTGCACTCAATCACAAATTTAATAACCCCACCTCACTGAGCATGCTGCTTCAATCACCATTATTTTACCCTCCTTAACCTCACAGGGCTCACACTCCTGCTTTTCTTTCATTTTCAATTTTTTTTCACTGTTGATCACTTAGTTTGCCGAAATTTTCCCCAACACTTTGCTTCTTTTTTCCAATATGGCGTACCATAAGCGTGGCCGGATTCACTTTCTTCTCTGATATTTATTTCCTAATTTCACTTTCATTATTTTTTTCAATTATGTGACTGGAAAAATTATCTCCAATATTATTTTCGTCACTGGTTTCCACATCCAAACCATGTTTCACTTGATATATATTTTTTTTCACCCTCGTCGCCAACTTGTGGTACCGAGATCCGAAGCACACGCGTCTAAGTAATAGAATGAATGAATGTGTCCGCGCTGCGGTTAGTCAAACCATCAGTAACAAAGTGCCACCAATACACTATCGATACATACACGCGGATGCGGGACATACTATCAGCTTGCGCTGTCTACCACAATGCTTAAAAAAGTTAAAAAAGTTAAAAGTTAAAAAAGATTTTTTTCAACATAGCGGAGTTTCAAAAACATTATGTACTTTTTCAGAAAATAAAATGACGGAAACATGTTGAATCGTTAAGTTTGATCTTAAGCTGTACGTGAAATCAGAAAACTGAGTAATGATTTTTCTGTATTTACATAAATTACCCCGGCTAGGCGACATATTTTTTGTTATAAAACTTTGTGTTCCTGATGATTTCTCCAATAGGGCTAACACCCTCCTGAGGTGGTCATATAACTGAGCTCATGATAGAACAGAACTAACGGTTTTATCACAGCATCTCTTCATCTATGTTACGGCCACGAAATCTTTTGTTGGTTTTCAGCATTGCCTCACAGTTTTGTATATTTGTTTACCACCAGTAGGGGTGACATTGGACCTGGGGGGTAACTTTGTGCCAAAAATCAAGAAAGATGTTTCGCTCAAAAAACTAACATTTGTTATAGTGATCATCAAAAAGTTCATAGATTATGGTAAATCTAACTTGCGTTGACCATCCGGTGTAGAAAAAAGTCACATTTCGTTGATTTTACTTTAATAAAACGTGATGTGAATTTTATTGTTAGGGGGGCTGTACAAAATCGTTGTTTTAGTTTAAAAAAAATTATAAAAGCAATACAATCAGAATGAGAACCCTATAAATGTGAATTAAAAATACTGAGAGCATTCACATCATTTTATGCATAATACGTGTAAAATGTGGAAATAAATGTTAAATTCATACGAAATTGAAAATGCACGCATATCAGTTTATAGGTAGATGATAAATAAATATTACTTTCGTCTTTTGATGATGCTAGTTTGAGTTTGAAGGGATAGCAGATGTATTGTATTGGACTTTGATCGTTTTCTATGAATGTTGTCAAATTTTCACGATTATTTGTCTGTGATGTTATTTTAAAGTGACTAGACACTGATAGGTTTATTTATTTATTTATTTGATTTATTCCAACTGACCCTTATAAATAGGTCTTATTGAATATCTTAAGACTAGTATACATTTAACAACAAATCTCTTAACCATATGAATACAAAAACTCACGCAAATATCAGGTTGTGCAAGAGTATCTATAAATTCAATAGCTATGATTTGCAAGCGGTATTTTCTCATACTGAACTATTTTGTTCGAATTTAATTGTTTGGTCCAATGTCACCCCCTAGAAGGGGTGAAATTAGACCAATTTCAGTTAAGCTATATCATTGTCAAAATTAAAGTTAAAGCAATTATACTTTAAACACTCATTAATAATATGAAAATGAACGTGACTATCGAATTTGACTTTGATTTAGAGCTGAAATAAAGTTGTAACGACCTACAAAGGGATGGACTATGCTATTTTGGCCCAATGACACCCCCACTGACGGTACTAAAAAAATCTCGCGACAACATCCTCAAATGCAAGTTTTATTGAAATGGTATATATGTTGTGGTGCTTCTCTCTTGACAGTTATACTGATAATGATAATCCCAAGAGCTCGGCCTACTCATCGAGCTGCTAAACTACCACATCTCCTTCTCTTTCGAAACTGACCATAGTCCGTTAACCGCAATTACTTCCTCCCGGTCACAACAAGAGATGGGTGTTTAAACCGCTCAAATTAAGGATTGGCCCGGAAAGCAAAACGTTGCAGATTCACTATTTCGTCTAAACGGAAAACTTTGTTTCTGAAGCAATCCACCTTTGAGGTGAACTTGGAAATCTTATCGCCTAACTCAACGGACAGAATCCGTTCCTGAGGCAGTCCACCTTTGGGTGAACTTCATAATTTGATCGCCTAACTCAACGGATTTAATCCGTTCCTGAGGCAGTTCACCTTTGGGGTGAACTTATTTTTCGCCTAACTCAACGGATTGAATCCGCTCCTGAGGCAGTTTACCGTTAAGGTGAACTTGATGCTTGTTTCGCCCAACTCAACGGATGGAATCCGTTCCTGGGGCAGCCCACCTTTGGGTGAACTTCATAATTTTATCGCCTATCTCAACGGATTTAATCCCTTCCTGAGGCAGTCCAGCTTTGTGTGAACTTTATAATTTGATCGCCTAACTCAACGGATTTAAACCGTTCCTGAGGCAGTTCACCTTTGGGATGAACTTATTTTTCGCCTAACTCAACGGATTGAATCCGCTCCTGAGGCAGTTCACCATTACGGTGAACTTGATAATTGTTTCGCCCAACTCAACGGATGGAATCCGTTCCTGGGGCAGTTCCTTGAAAAGGAACTTGATTGTTTTGTCCGATTCAGGTAACCGAAGTTCGTTGCCTAGACAACAACTTGTTTGGCTTGACTCTTTTCTTCGCAGGATGTCCCATATTCTCGGCAGACCAGGAAGAGTTCCATCTTGATGGTCAGCTTCACTTGCAGCTCTTGCACGTCCTTTCACGGACAACGGATCTTGATTTTTTTCATTGTCTGGATTGGATCACCAAAATCCGTCCAAAGTCGTTTTAGCAAACGCTCCGATGATCATTTCGAAGGCTCGAAAGCAAACGGGGTTCGTTTGTCGCCAATGTGGTGCTTCTCTCTTGACAGTTATACTGATAATGATAATCCCAAGAGCTCGGCCTACTCATCGAGCTGCTAAACTACCACATATTTAATAAGTGATAAAACCAATTCATGACTACTAGCAAGTTTTTAACTGAATAATTTTATAGCAGAAGTTATATGATAGTTTTATGGAATGCCAAAGGTGCAAAGTAAAAAACTATTACATACAACTAATATAGAACAACTAGCTTTTTCACATGCTCGTATAAAACCAGGATAAAACATGAATAAACCTTCAAGGCATGTTGATTGTTTCTTAAGAAACCCCTGTTTGCAAAATTTAACGACAGTCGGTTGAGTAGTTTCTGAATCCTTAAGGGTCAGGCAGACAGACAGACACACGGACAGACAAAAATTTATTTATACCTATATACACCAATTCCATAGAAAAACGATATAGTACAACTCCGATTGTCGTGAAACTTGGTGGGTTCGTAGTTCTTCGAAAATAAATGGACCAGTATTTTTTTATTTCGTCATTAGGGTGACCAATTTTCAGATAGGATGGTCCCAAAAATCAAGCTTTTTAAAAACTAAAAAATTTCAAAAAAGTATAACTTTTGAGCCTCAAATAAAAAATTGAAAGCTATTCAATTGTAGATTTAAGAAAAAAAATACATTGAAGAGACAAAATTGTGTTAATATGAAAACATATGCATTTATTTCAGTTTTTTCACGTTTTTATGGTTTCGGAACCAAAGGGTTTATATTTTTATCAGAATATTCAGGAAATTTGGCGTAGCATATAAAAAAATAGAGATGTATGTTTTTTAGTTTTCGAGATATGGTGTTGTTGTAAATGAAGGGAATTACCCCATACAAAACATTTTTTTAAATTATATTCTGACTCCTCATAGAACTATGGATACCAAAAAGACCAGGAATCACTCAAAAAAGCAGCAAAAGGCATGGTTTTATGAGGATTTACAATATCAGGCAAGCTAATGACTCTCTATTTTCAAAAAAATAAAAACATGGCGATTCCCTGATAAATTAGCATTCGATTTTAATAGGTTGAAGCTGCATAGGAAACAGCAAACAAACGACCTATTCAAATCAAACGCCAGAAGGGAAAATTTCTCAGTTAATTTATTGCTCTTTACCAGCTATACCAGTCGTTTGAAACATGCAGGCGAAAAAAAAAATCAAAATTCGAAGGCACAGCCCCAGTGTGTTTAATTGACATTGACAAAATTGAATCTTTGAAAAAAAAAAAACTTTTATATTGGTGAGATTCGATCCCACGGTTCTATATCGCTAGTCCGGCGCTATAACCAATCAGGCCACAGAATGGGGGGAAGTTGAAGTTTTTTTCAAACATGATGGTAGGTTTTATTGAAGCAGAATGCAATATCAGTTAAGATGGATTATAATTACAAATGGTGCTACTGACGAAATAACACTTTCATGAGCACGTGCCGCCGAAAATGTTTTTATGCAATTCAGTATTATAATTTCAGTTTTATCTGACTCATTTCAGTATAATAATGACCTACTTTTCCGTACAGGCTCATTATGCAACTGAAATGAGTTGCATAATGAAAAAATAGTTGCATAATGTTCATAATGCAACTCATTTGGGTTGCATTATGAACATTATGCAACTCAAATGGGTTGCATTATGAAAAAAACATTGCATAAAATTTTGTATGCGACTCGTTGCAAAACTCGATTTTTTCAGCACTCGTAGTATTTATCCAACTCGGTAAGCCTCGTTGGATAAATGTACAACTCGTGCTGAAAAAATCATCTTTTTGCAACTCATTGCATAAATAACTATTAGCTTAGTCATCCTAGACTACAACAATGACCAAGTTGTGGGATTGAAATTGGAGGTACAGTGTCGGACAAAATAATAGGACCACCAGCCATTTTTCATACAAAATGACCAAGTTGGATGAAGTGATGCTCGGTTTCTAGTAAACCGATTTGGCTGAAATTTTGACAGTCGCCATGGAGTTACGTGAATTTTGATTTGTATTTAATTGAGTGAGTTCTGCTCACTACATTAAAAGTTACAGATATACGAAACGACAAAATAATAGGACCACTTCCAGATTGCCTTTATCAAATGATATATGAGAGTATCTGATACTTGTTGATTGATAAACAAGTACTAAGATTAAGGATGCCATTTAAACTTGGGGACATTTTTATTTAATTGACCACAAATATCCATCATAAAAAATTGGTGTCAGAATTTTGTCGCACCGTATATCTGTAACTTTGGAAGTAGTGAACAGAACTCAATCAATTTAATACAAATCAAAATTCTCGTAAATCCGTGTCGGCTGTCAAAATTTCAGCCAAATCGGTTTACTAGAAACCGAGTACCATATCGTCAAACTTGGCTATTTTGTATGAAATAGGACCGGTGGTCTTATTGTTTTGTCCGACACTGTATGTTCAAGCTGATAACGATTATTATTTAGAGAACTTTCACTTGTACACTGACAACACATTGGAAGATTTTTTCTTTAAACCACGGTTTAAAAATCATCCAATGCGTTGTCTAAATTAATTTAAAACATAGGTAATTAAAATAATAATATAATAAAACCCGACGTGAAGTATCAAGACAAATAAATAAAAACTGTAAACTTCCACTTTCATTAGCATCGGTCACCGTACAAGATATCCAAAGAAATCAAAACAAATCTTGCTACTCACGTATCCACACAACTCGGCGGAGTGTAACGACGCGGTGCACCAATCGGAACGATCGGCAGTTAATCACGCCATCCCATATCCCTTCTACTTTGCTGCGCATCTCGAGCCGGACGAAATTATCGATTCACTAGGAACTGGTTTAATAATCTTTTGTTTGTTTTACTTAATTGCACAAGAAAGGTCTCACTTTGGTGCACTATCGTGGATTGATTATGTAAGGAGCTCGAATGAGTATTAGAACAGTGATAGCGGTGATTCTAATTGAATTAATTTCCCATTCGAAAGCTGGGAAGACGAATTTCGCTGTTCCTCCAATCAGCGTCACCGCTACACAACAGGTCCTTTCTTTCTGTGATCGAACCTGCTGGCATGAATGAATTTTGACAGCTGATTGCTGACGGCCGACGGCCCGACGACGTCGTTCTACGGTAGTTTGCGTGATTACGGTACTTCTTGAGAAACGGGAGAAACGAGCATGAATGAATCGGTTCCAAGTTGGTGTGCGTGCGCGAGAGCAGAAACAGAGAGAGAAAGTAGGCAAGTCGACTTGCCTTTCAGTCGACATACGCAGGTTTGTTTTGTAAACACCGTAGTAACTGTGAACGCTTCTGCGAATTTATCAAAGAACTTCAAATTTATCCATGTAAATAAAATGACCTGCAGGAATTTAACAGAAAACATAGTGTTTTTGATCCACAAAGCATTCGTAGACCGGACATATTCGTCGTATCCGTGCTATGACACCGGGCTGGAAAGTATCGCCCTGCGATCGGAGCTGTTTCACGTTGTTGTGCCGTACGATGCTAGATCGACCAGGGATGAAACCGCGGACAGCGCGCCAAAATCGAAGAAACTCAAACGTTCTGCGAAAGAATTCGATGAAGTCACATTGAAGGTAAGCGATTATATTTGTAGCATGTAGCATAAATACCTATGGTTATACAAAAGTTGAAGTTACCCTCCTCTCCCATGATTTTTTTTTGATGAAATTTTGTCAAAAAACTGTTTTCCCGTTGAATTGGGTTTTGAAATGTTAAAAAATGTATTGATTTTTTAATTTTATACGAAAGATCACCTTTTTCTGATTATGATTCTGATATGATTTTTTTCAGATTTTTAGAACTTTATTTTGGTACCTACAATCATTTTCAAAGAAATTTTTTGAGATCACCTTTTGACAGCTGAGCAATTGTTTGACAGCTCCGCCCTGTACAAACTGAGACGAGAGGTGATTCGACAAATCGCTCCCATACAAACTTCAAATTGATTTTTAAATAGGTTCCCGAGCACCAAAATTCATTAAAATTTGGATTTCGGCTTAGTTTGACATGCAGATTCAGAATATCGAATAATCTCAACACCATTAAAGAAGCCAATTAAGAAAAATAGTTCAAAAGTTTATTTAAATAGTAATGCGAGCCTGTTATATTGTATGCTTAGGAGATGTTAAGGAAACACATTTTTGAAATATTATTCGAACCATATCCTCTTCTTCTTCTTGGTGCAATGTCCCCATTGGGACGAAGCTTTCTTCTCAGCTCAGTTATTTAAACTGAGAGCCTCTCCTCTGCCAAAGATCATTTTGCATGTGTATATCGTGTGGCAGACACGAAGATACTCTATTTAGAACGAAGTCATGAGGAAATTTGTTTTACGAAAAGTTCCTGGACTGACCGGGAATCGAATTCGCTACCCTCGGCATGGTCAAGTAGCTAATACCTACGCTTTAACAGATTCAGTTTCTGTAGGTGTTACATATCTATAACGATCTTTTGAACTTTGCGTTGGTTTGGTTTCGGTCTCTAACGGAAGGTTTTTCCATAGACAGACACGCTCCGTGTATTACCGTCAAGGCACCATTCACCGTGGATCTAAAAGGATTCGGGGCAAATAAGGGCTTTGACACCAGTCTTATAAACATTGTTGGTGCCGCTTTTAATTGCCTTCATTATAGGTTAAAATTAAAGCAACATCCACAGAAGTAGAAAATTTTTCACAAAATCTGGTGATATAGTACAATTAGTAAAGGGTAGTAGCATATAGTAGTAGGGTCGCCTAATTCCGTGGTAGGTCACCATTCACCGTGGTAGTAGGGAGCCATTCACCGTGTATGAGAAATTTTATTCTACTTTGTTTAAAAATGATCAAAACAACCCAGCCAAGGGAATTTTCTCCGTTTAAATTAATTTCAAGTAATAACTTGCAAGATTTTATTAAAAAAACGAATATTCAAATTTTTGATTTTTTCTAGATATATGGGACAATATGGGGCACGGTGAATGGAGACCATTGATTTTTAGGGTACCCATTTACCGTGCCTTTTTGTTTCAATTAAAAAGTACGAGTAATCGTACTTTCTTGTTAAACTTTCTTCGGTAATGCAAAATACATACCTGATATGTGAATTAAATTGCTTCTTGGTGGAATAAAAAAGTTTCTACATTTAGTTTGTCGCTTAAATCACCTTAGCGCAGTTTACATTTTTTCACTCTGAATGCAGTGAACGAGCAGAAAACCGTTTCATGTAAACACACTTTAGTGTCAAAATGATACTTTTAAATGTTTCTAATGAGCGTTTTGACATGGTAACAATACATTAGTGTTGTATTGGTGAAATTGAAGGGAAATTGTCATATCATTCAATCGTAATATGGAAATAATAAAAAAATATGCGAAGGCACACGGTGAATGGAGCCCCCACGGTGAATGGCGCCTTGACGGTAGAATTAGAACTCTACGTCGACGGTGTGTCGAGTGAGGGAGGGATGATGAAGGCCGGCTGCGTTGCATTTGTCCTTGCTGTAGGCGTAATTGGAGGAACATCGGCATCAGTGATGTCAGATTTTTTCACAAGTGCTTCCGTAGATGAAAATTGATGAGCGGGGGGGAGATTTTCAGAATTTTTATTCCGTAGATTCAGGTTGAAAATCCGTAGATTTCCCGTAGCTTTCCGTAGGTTTCCGTATAAAAACCGGGTTTTCTGTAGATTTATTCTACGGATCCGTAGTTCCGTAAAATAAGCGCAATTCCGTAGATCTACGGAAATTTCCGTAGATCTGGTAACGCTCGCGATGCTTGCCGACCTAGTCATGAAGCTAAGCCAAACGCCCCACCTACAACTGTTGGGCAGGCACAATTGTCTCGCCCACTGGTGTTTTACAGTTATGTACAGGGTGGCAACGTAGAAATGATACAATCGAAAACTGATGCAAAATTCAAACAGGATTAAATTTTTCTGCAAATTCACTTTTAGTTGTTGTGTTACTATTATAAGTATTAAACTTGCAAAATATTTAGTTCAATTAAAATCATTCCCCTTTGTTTTGAATTACGGCCCGCAGACGCTTCTCGAAGTTATTACAAGTCGCACGCACCTCTTCGTCCGGCATTTCATCCCAAATTTTTACCAAACGGTTTTTAAAGGTATCCAAAACCAAGTTCTTCGCGTCGCCCAGGTTCCCTAGCATGTATTCCCATGAACGAAAGTCCAGCGGGTTCAAATCGGGAGACGAAACCAGCTATTCCGATGAGCTGATGAAGCACAGTAAATTTTGCTTGCATCACTGTTCAACAACCACTGCCTTATGTGTCGGTACTGAGTCCTGCTGAAAACAAAAACTTTCTTTTCCAAACAGTTTCTTGGCACTGGGGAATAGGTGATCTTTGATGACGTGTTGTAAAAAGTACTCTTTGTTGATTTTTATGCCCCTTTCGATGAACAACAATGGTAATTGGCCTTTTGTTGATATGGCGCCACAAACCATCACCGCTGCAACACTTCGATATCGTTGAACCTCTCGTTTGTCAGCAAGAATTTCACGAAGACTTGCCTTATACACACGATCAGTTTGTTTAGTCAGAGACGCTTCCAAAGTAAAAAAAAAATCGTCCGAAAAAAAAACAATGTTGCGAGCAGCGTGCGTCTTACTTGAGCAGAACGCGAGATCTGGCAACCCTGTCGGAAATATTCGTCAGAGTCAATCCGTGAATCCTTTGTTTCTTAAAAGCTCCATATCTAAGATCCCCCAAGCACACTTGTTTTCAATGCAACAGCATGAATGGCAACGTATGGCTCCCAAACTAGTGTATCACTTTCACGTTGCCACCCTGTAGTTATAGGTGCATGTATAGATGTGAGTATTGGTGTATGTGTGTTTGTGTTGGTGTATTGTAGGAACCAACTCTTTCTATTCCATTTGAGATGCTAGTTATTGTCAAACTAATATTTATAAGTCAAATCATCTAATAGATGATGTAATGCCCATTTAAAGTAAGTACAGCCAGTTAAATCATACAAATAAATATTAGTATTAAGGCGAAGATACCCAAAGCACAAACCCCAAAAATTCACATGACGGGCAACGCCGACAAGTCGATCGACTGGCCACCACCAGCGAATAAGCAATCAAGCAAATGGGGTTTCCTGGATTTTGCCGATCCCTGAATCGACCGTGGGGTTTGCTGGGCTTTCACCGGTATAAACCGGACTTTTGGTGACTTCACCTCTCACGGGGGACTTTTACGGTGGTGGTCGTATATTGACGGACGACCAACGGTTACCACTGGATAGTGTCCGTGCGCACGCTTGAGAGGAATTTTCGGATTTAGTTCACTCGCGGTACCCTGCAATCACGGTCAACTAAAATGTGCGGGCAATCACTGTACCGACTAAACTTTCGACCGTGTCGGGACCTCTCTTTAGACTGCCGGCCTCAACGTTAACTATTAGGAGCGCCGGGGCTAACTAGTAGACTTACTAATTCACGATTTTAACACTCGCGCACTGATAACAGTCTTGATGGTGAACTAAACCACTTTTTCTGTATAATACAGATAACTTTGTCGCGGACTACCCGAATAAAAAATACTGTTGAAAAACCGAACGTTGTATTGTAACAGTACAATTTAGAACCATTTTGTTACAATAAACACCACTGTAAAAATAAAAAATACAAAAACAATAAGATGTAATGTAAACACCATTCAGTGAATTGTAAATAAGATTTTTACAATATATTATACAGGTTGTTAAGTATCGTAACAATACAAAAAAATATTTTTCTGCATATATATTTTTTTGCAAAACCATACATTTTATTGTAAATGAATTGTTCGAAATACTGATACGTGGGCTTTAATATACCGTATATTGTATGGTACATGTAGTTTCAAACAATAAAATGTACCGTAAATATATTGTTTTTAATTGTAATTTCACTACTGGCTATACATTTAATCAAAAGGTTTAGGAATCGTTCTCTTTTGTTATGTTGTATTGTTCTACATTAGATAAACCATATAATGTTATATTATCTACAAATACAGAAAGAATAGTGTTGAACTCATCCACTGATTTATGGTAATCTGGCATGCGTCTTTCCGGGTTGACCTACATTCGTATTCCTCTCATCGCACTCTACATACCTAGCCCGCAATATCTCTTGGATCTGCTGTCCTTAGGACACTCGGTTTACCACTTATTTAAACATTTTATTGACTTTAAATAGATGTTTCAACTTATTCACTTTTTCTCTTTCATTTCCTTTGCAACAAAAAAGTCACGAACATCAACAAAACAAAATCTAAAACTGAATAAATAATTAAAAATGCACGGAAAAAGATTGTTTCGAAATAGTGAATGGTTCAAACGTAAGAAAAACAGTATAATATATTGTTACATAAAGATCAGATGTAAATGTATAGTAGCTGCAATGTGCACAGCTTCTAGCGAACCATTCCATTACAATACACTATATTGTAGCTGGTACACTGTATGGTACAGGAATGGTTTTTACCAAATACCCTATGGTTAGTTTTTATCCGGGTACTCACGCGGATATTCAACTTTAACTTAACTGCCGTCTAACTTCGATCACTATCCAGGATACAAGAGACCTTCCATGTGGCCAGGGCAGCCTTATATTGGTTTGCCCAACTATTCGGGAGGAATAGCCTCAATCATACAGCAATCGGATGATCCTATTCCAAAACCCACGTTCTTCGTAGCTAAGGCCGCATTCCGTATTTGCTGGTGTTGGTCTTGGCGCACACGAAGAGAGTCAAGCGGTTTATCGCATCCAACTGTGCTACCTAGCTATCTTCGAATTTCGGAATTGAGAGCTCTCACTTCACCCTTGTAAACTGCAGCAAATGTTGCAGACCGACCAGGAATCGAACTCTTTAACCTCAGCATGACCATGCCGAATACCCACACGCCGTTACAGTTGTGGAGAGGCCCTCTTCAGGAATTCCTCTAGGCATTTTTACGTCTACACCCACCTCATCTTTTGTACATAAACAAAAATAAATCAAATATTGTTATAAAATATTTCTCTTAACATTACTTTCTTTCAGGTTAAAGATAAACATACCGAATTTTTAAATTTACATAAAAACGTCGAAAAAGCGTCCGATTTTAGTAATAAAATTGCTCTAGAGTTTGTAGATGAGTTCAACAGGAGTGTGCATTACGATGTGGATAAAGTTTTCAACGGCGCCAATGATTCTCAGTTCATTGTAAAAACATCCATGAACAACGAAGACTATATTATTCCCCCAAATTGCCGTTTTTTCAATTCGGATGTACGAAATTTGAGTGATTTTTTAACTACAGAAGATAAATTTGATTTCATTGTACTGGATCCACCATGGTGGAACAAATATATCCGCCGAACAAAGGCCGCTAATGAAAAATCCGGGTACCGAATGATGGACAACGATAGTCTGAAAAGTATTGCTTTAGAGAATCACGTTCATCATAGAACGGTCGTAGCAATTTGGTGTACCAATGCACCAAGCCATGTTGACGCTATAGAAAAGCAGCTCTGTCCTAAATGGAATCTCAGGCTTGTGGGTACATGGTACTGGACCAAGATTACAAAGCAAGGAGAACCAGTTTGCACTTTTAATGAGAAGACTAAAAAGCAACCATACGAAAGACTTTTCATTGCTGTGAGTAGCAACAGTGCGGTCAAGGATATTGCAACCGAAAAGTACATTTTTAGTGTTCCTTGTGCAATCCATTCGAACAAACCACCACTTCTAGGTAATGTGTGATATACAAATAACGGTTCGTTTTTTCTCAATAATTTACTGTGCTTTATTACAGAACTGTTCACTGATTACCTTCCTGAGCGTCCAAAGTGCCTGGAACTGTTCGCTAGAAATGTTTATCCGAACTTTACCTCGATTGGAACGGAAGTTTTAAAACTGCAAAACACTCGATTATTTCAGCTACTGTCTTCGAAACACGAGGTACAATAAATAAAAGAAAATACTGTCCAAAATTGTCCTTATCTCTACACGTGTGTAACGTAAAATGCCTTGCCGCAGTCAGTTGCTAGTGGTGCCCATTCACTTGATCAGTTTTGTAGCCGTTCGGGTTCATTTGCTGCCATCGCCAGAAGTCTTCACCTAGAAGAAAAAAAAAATACAAATTTGATCAGAAATGTATTTGCATATTTTTGCCGATGAAAAATTAAAACTAATTTTTTAAGAAATGAAAATAAATATTTTAGGTGTTGTGAAAGGCTGCAAAACGATGAGTCGATAAAGCTAGTACTCTTTGACCAGAAAATATTTGACCACTTTTTACAGTTAAATTATTCAAAATCAAAATTGATCAAATACCTATTTGGCGTTTGGACATAGCGTGTACTAGCACCTTAACCCATAAACACCCGGGACGATCTACTTTTGGTAGAAATGCAATAGGGAAGTGGAATCATCTCGGCAGGAGTCCTATTTTGGGCACTTTTCTGCTATAACTCACCCAATTCTGAACCAATTGACACAATTTTTGGAAATCGATGAGATACGTATAGTATCTAGCCGTGTACAAAATTTCAAGTCAATTGGTTTGGAATTAACTGAGTTATACTGCCTATGATCGCATATCTGTCCCATATGAATAGGAAACCCAGCAAATATGGGACTGATATGCAATCATAGGCAGTATAGCGAAGAGTGCCCAAAATACCGACCGCTGCCCAAGTGGTACGCTTTTTTGTTTTAAAACATATCAACCCGGATTTTTTTATAGTTTATAGTAGTAGGAATAGTTGTGCCAAGAAATGCATGATACCTCCCCCCTTTGTACCCTTCCCCTTTTGCTGGGAGCCGAAAATACGTGTTTTTTGTATTTTTTATAAATTCTACATGTTTTTGCTCAAATTTCATCGTTTTGCTAATCATCAATAGTTTTCACTGATCCTCGACATACAATGTATACTACCCATCAAAGTCTGTTGAAGTTTCGACCCCAGAGCTATTCTAAGGCCTCCAAAGTACTCCGAAGTTTGTGACACAAATCCAACATTCTCAACCAAATTTTATACACAAAATTGTATACACAGAACATAGTCTACGGTACTCAAAAAGCCTCAAAGCACCCCTAGAAAATTCATGATACATGAATTGGGTGATGTAGGTAATCCAAACTACTCTGGAATTGATTTTCTTACTACCATCGTTTGTGTTCACTCTGTTCAAGTAATTTAGCAACTTGATATTGTGGTAATTGGACATTCCGTGAAATACAAATGGTCTCCAATACACTTTGGAGTATGGGTTACGATATGTACATACTGTATCATGCTTTAGGTGTAAAAAAATGTTCGTGGAATGTAGTCTATACTGCTGATTGAACCTCAGTGCACAGCTATATTGCTTTTGGTACATTCCTGGGATATTCCAGGCTTTCCAAACTATTCTGGAATTAGTTGAAGATCCCACTACAGGCATAATTCTTTCACGATTGTGTCTGTTGCACCTCATTATATTACGAGTATCTCTATTTGTTGCTATTTGGGTGTCCACTGGCATAAAAATGAACCCAATGTATTTTGAAGTATAGGTCGCAATATCTGTAAATCTTAGAACTTGTTCATTGTAGCGAATGCATGCGGAATATAATCCACGCTACTCTTAGAGCCTCAGAGTGCAGTTCTGATAACTTAGCAACATTCACTTGGTGATCTAGGTCATCCAAACTGTTCTGGAATTAAGACCTTCAAGCTCTACTATTGTATCTATTTACTTTATCGATGCAATTCTTTCACGATTACTCCTCTTGTATCTCATAATATTTTGAGTATTTATTTCTTTGTGTTACTTGTGCATCCACTGACATACAAATGATCTTTATGGTATTTTGAAGTGTCGGAACGTACCCAAGAATTTCTCTAGGCGTTCCTCCAGAAGTCTCTCAGAAGTTCATCGTGAGGTTCACCGAGAATACCTCCTAGAGAATGCCTCAGGACTTCCCGTGAAATTCTTCAGGACTTTCCCAGCAGTTTCTCGAAAATTTCTTCAGGAGCTATGCTGGTATTCCTTCAGGAGTTCCGGAAATTCCCCGAGGATTCCACGGGAGTCCCCCAAGGATTTCTCCTGGCGTTCCCTTAAAACTCCTCAAGGAAATTTTCCCTTGAATTTCTCCAGTAATTGCTCCTGGGATTCCTCCAGGAAGATTTCCAGGGATTCCTCCAGGAATTTTCCTAGGAATTTCTCCAGGGATTTCTCTAGAAAATCTTCCAGGGATTTCTTCAGGGATTCCATCAAGAATATCCTCAGGGATTTCTTCGTGAAATCCGCAATGGATTCCTCCATGGACTCATCCAGGAATTCATTCTGGTATTCCTCCAGAAATTCCTCCAGAAATTCATTCAAGATTTCCTCCAACAACTACTCCAGGGAATTCTCCAGAGTTTACTCTAGGAATTCTTAAAGTGATTACTCCAGGTATTCCCCCAGGGAATTCCTCCGGGTAATTTTCCCGAGTGATTTCTCCAGTAATTCGTCCACGAATACCTCCAGAAATTTTTCCATGAATAACTGCTAAGTTATCTATGAATTCATCAAGGGATTCCTTCCGAAATTCCTGCACGGTGTCCTCTAAAAATTCTTCCAGGGGTTCCTTCAGGAATAACTCCAGGAATTACTCCACAAATTTAACCCGGAATACCTCCAGCGATTCTTCCCGGAATTTCACACAGGGACTCCTGTAATTCTTCCAGGAATTCCATCAGTCATTCCTTCAAAGATTCCTCCAGGAATTATTCCTGGAAATACTCCAAGATATATTCTAGAAATTCCTCTAGCAAATGCTCCAGAAGTTCAGGAATTACTCCGGTAATTTCTCCAGGAATTACTCTACGAATTTCTCCTGGAATTACTACAGGAAATCGTCTTGGAATTGTTCCGGGAAATTCCTACAAAAAGTATTCCAGGAATTCCTCCAGGAAAAACTGCAAGAATTCCTACAATAATTGCTGTAGGAACTATTGATCCAGAAATTTCCTCAATTCCAGTTGTTGCGGGAAATACTTTAGGAATTCCTCGCGTGAATTCGGAATTACTCGCATGAAATACTCCATGAATTACTCGCATGAAATACTCCATGAATTCTTACAGGAATTACTCCATGAAATCCTCGAGGAATTCCTCCAGAAAATAATAATTGAAAAAAGTAATTTCAAAAATCCCCCCAGCAGTTCAAGGAAATCCTTCAAAAATTCCTCTAAGAATTTCCCTGAGAAATTCTTCAAAAATTCCTTCACAAATTACTACAGGAATTCTTGCAAAAAGTACTTCAGGAATTCCTCCAGGGTTTTCTCCGGATATTGTGGGAGGAATTCCTGGACGTATTCTCGGAGGAATTTCTGGGGGTATTCCTGTAGGCATTCCTGAAGGAATTTCTGTAGGATTTCTGAAGGTATTCATTGAAAATCCCTGAAGGTATTCCTAGAGTTATTTATAAAGGAATCCCTGGCCAAATTCCTGAAGGGATTCTTGGAGAAATTTTTGACAGAATTATTGGAGCAGGTCTTGGAGAAATTCTTTTTAGAGTTTCTGCGGAATTCTTGAAGGAATTTCTGGAGAAATTTCTTGACGGATTATTGGGTGAATATTTGGAGAAATTCTTAGAAAAAATCCTGGAGGATTTTTTGGAGATAATTTTGAAGGAATTCTTGGAGAATTTTCTTGAGAAAGAAGAAGTCTCGGAGCAGTTCCTGAAGAAATCCTTGAAGGAATTCACGGAGGGATCCCTGGAGTTGTCCCAGCGGAGGAATTTCTGGAGGTTTCCTGAAAAATCTAGGAGATATTCATAATTGATTTTCTGGATGATTTTTTGAATGAATTCTTGAAGGAATTTCTTGAAAAAAATCCCTGAAGATATTTCGGGCGAAATTCCTGAAGGAATTCTTGGCAAAAATCTTAGAGAGTTTTCTGGTGAAATTCTTGGGGAAGGTCTAGTAGGAGTTTTTGGAATTCCTGGAGGTATTCTTGGAAGAATTCTAGGCAGATGTCTAGGAGGAATTCTTGGATGAATTCTTGGAGAAATTCCTTTATGACTTCTTCGGGGAGTTCCTGGAGATATTATAAGAGGAATTCCTGGAGGACTTCCTGATGGAATTTCCGGAGAAATTTCTGGGGGAATTTCTGGAGAAAACTCTGGAGGAGTACCTGAAGAAATTTCTGGAAAAATCCCTTTAGGAATTCCTGAAGAAAACCCTGGATTAGTTGTTGGAGGAAATCTTGGATAAATTCACGAAGGAGCTCTGGAGAAATTCATGGAGGACTTTAATATTGCTTTACTGAGATGTTTATAGTTATGCAGCATTATAATTACAATTTTATATAGTACTATAAAGCAAACATAAAGCGCTTATATACGGCTTCGCAGTTACTTGGGTTGGTAGAGTCTACAAGAGGCATCGGGAGAATTTTTCAATGTCGTTTCCAGTTTTACAACTCGGTAGGTAGAATGCATCGGCAATAATGTGATGGGACACAAGGTCGACCATTCATGGTGCACAATTCTGGCCTAGATCTTTTTGAAGTTCTGTCAATCGAAAAGGGCCACATACATGTATGTTTCAACTTACACATCTCATCAACGGTATGAACGGCTTTCCAACCGAGCTCCGTTTCGGCCAGTTTCGCGTTAGCAAACATCGCCGAAATATCACCAGCGCGTCGCTCCTGAATGACGTACGGAATTTTGACCTTATTCACTCGCTCGAACGTATTGATCAACTCCATCACAGAGATGCCTTTGCCGGTTCCCAGGTTGTACATCTACGAAAAAATATAAAATAGGTGTTACTATCGGAATAGGGCTAGATTTTACCAGACGCCATTGACTAACCTTCAATCCCAGATGCTGTTGATCCAGTTTGTTCAGCGCCGCTACGTGTCCAGTAGCAAGATCCATCACGTGGACGTAATCTCTCACACCTAGCAGTTTACAATAGAATCATAAGGACAGTGCCATAGATTCGTGAATAATTTTACTTACCCGTTCCATCGGGTGTGTTATAGTCGTTTCCGAAAATGGTAAGCACATCTTTCTTCCCGATCGCTACCTGACTGATGTAGGGCATCAGATTGGTGAACTGCTTGGTCGGATCCTCCCCAATCCTTCCGGATTTGTGCGCTCCCACTGGGTTGAAGTACCGCAGCGCAATAATGTTCCACTTGGGATCAGCACTCACGGCATCCTTCAGCATCTCTTCAATGAAGTACTTTGTCCGACCGTAAACGTTGGTCACGTTACCGGTGGGATTCTCCTCTGTGATTGGCAACGTGTCCGGTTCTCCGTAGACTGTGCACGAGCTTGAAAATACCATCTTGTACACGCCGTGGCTGTCCATCACTTCCAAAAGGTTGATCATTCCGATCATGTTGTTCTTGTAGTATAGCAGGGGATTGGTCATGGATTCCCCCACGGCTTTCAGTGCAGCGAAATGTATCACCGAGTCGATTTTGTGTTGCTGGAAGATTGCTTCCACCGCGTCCTTGTCCAGCAGGTCGCATCGGTAGAATGTAATTTTCTTTCCGGTGATTTCCTCCACGCGTTTCAGGGCGATAGACTCGTTTTTAGACGAGTTGACCGAGTTTGTGAAGTTGTCGAGGGCGACAACGCTGTAACCGGCTTCGAGCAAGGATACGACCGTGTGCGAGCCGATATAGCCGGCTCCACCGGTTACCAGTACGGTGCCCCTTTGTTCGCCAGTCATGGTGATGGCCTGGGTTCAGATCTACAATAGATGCAATGAATAAAACAAATAAATTAATATATTTGCGAATTTAGAATTGAATGGTCGATTATGCACAACGTCGTTCACGTATTTGCAATTAATTAATTTTGAAATGCCCCGACTCGCCGTCTACGTAAAATGTCACGGAAATGTCATGAAAAAAAAAAATGTCATGACGTTTTCCAATTCTGAGTAACTCTCGCTGAAGCCGGCCCACTAAATATTTACACCTTGTCTTTAAAAATGTTTAAGGGGGCGATTTTCTGAAAGTCCTCGCCAAAAAAGTAAGGAAAATGCATTTGGTTACTCAAATTGATAGACCCCCCGTTAGTAAGAGCCACAACGTTTTTTGCAGACCCCTCGGTTTTGGTCAAATGCTGGCTCATTTAAACTGTTATAACTCGAAAGTTTCTCCAAAAACTACCTCAAAACAAAATGTTGTTAAAAAGAGGAAAGATAGAGCTACTATTTACAGTTATAAAAAGTTGGGTCGGTCATATTGATTTTGGCCGCCATCTTGGATTTTTATACCAAAACATATTTTTCACCATATTGGCAACCACCGATTTTCAATTTTTTGCATTGATTCAAAGCTGAGACATTTATACACAACATACCAAAAAATTAGAGATGTCTTTTTCTCCGTTCAAAAGTTATCTGCCGTTTTGTAAATCATGTCTTTTTTCCGCACTGGGCCAGGGGCCGGTCGTTTACTTAAATGCAGCATTATTTCGCAGTGTTTATAAACACGAATTAAAAATCTGAACCCACTAATGGAAAGCTGAAGATTTAAGCTTTCCAAAACACTAAAAAAAGTTATAAAACCCGATTTAATCCACCTATGGTGAACAGAACCCTTCTTACATTTATTAAAAATATTGTTGTATCATTCGTATTTAACAAATTTATTTTGTGTGACTGACCAAAAGTTCTAGAAAATATTGTGGATTTGGCATCTAGTGGATTGGTTTTCAAAATAGCATCATGGATCATGGACTAAACCACCAAAAATGCCAGACACCTTCTAAAATCTTGTTTCATACTTTAATAGTTTATTTTCAAAATTACGGGATCCTATTACAGTACAGTATCATTAAGGACAAGGAAACACAAGGAAATTAAAAAAAAAATAGCTTACATATTCTGGAATATTGTATCTTTTGTTAACTGCCAAAAGATCTTGAATCGATTAACTAATGGATAAGAAAATCAGCGAGATACACTTTGTCTAATATCTCTTAATCAGTCGAATAAATTAGCTCCGAAGTACTTGGTATTCATGGTTATGGCGTAAAAAGGATAAAAATGATATATCTACTATGTAAATCAGTTTTGGCATTAGCTAGTTATTTTGGTTCTTGTATTTTTTCCACAATATATAAATTCAAAGATTTCATTTAACACATTTTTTTGAAAAATAATTTTCCTTAGACTGGTCAAAAGCTCATGCAAGATAACAAGCGAATATAATAATAAAAAAAAAGGAATTTATTAAAATACTCTTCGAAAGATATCTTAGTAACCACATGTCCAATCGAAATAAAAAAAAAGAAAATTTTACAAGGATATTGTAGCTTTCATTTGATGCTCAGAGAACCCAAATAGGTTGACAGACGGCTGAGATATTTATTATGATACACTTGGTCAAAAATCTCTCAAAAAGTTAACCTGTATTACTCCCAAGTACTCTTTGAAAGATATCTCTGTAATCAAATGTCCAATCGAAATAAAATTTCTGGGTGATTTACTAGGGTGTTGTAGCTTTCATTTGATGCTAAGAGAACCCAAATAGGTTGACAGGCGGCTGAGATGTTTAATATGATGCACTTGGTCAAAAATCTGAAAAATAAATTAATTGTATAAATCCCAAGTACTCTTGGAAAGATATCTTTGTAACCAAATGTGCTATCGAAATAAAATTTCTGGGCGATCTACTAGGATGTTGTAGCTTTCATTTGCTGCCAAGAGAACTCAAATCGGTTGATAGACGGCTGAGATATTCATCAATATGCTAAATGTCAAAAATCTCCCAAAAAGCTAACCTATATTACTTTAAAGTACTCTTCGAAAGATATCTCGGTAACCAAATGTCCGATCGTAATAATATTCAATAGGGTTCTACTAGGATGTTGTAGCTTTCATTTGCAACTAAGAGAATCCATATCGGATATCAGATGGCTGAGAAACGTGCGTGACTTTTTTTTGTAACATACGCACACACATACACACACACACACACACACACACACACACACACACACACACACACACACACACACACACACACACACACACACACACACACACACACACACACACACACACACACACACACACACACACACACACATTTGCTCAGTTCGTCGAGCTGAGTTGATTGGTATATGAGACTCGGCCCTGCGGGCCTCGGATCGAAAGTCGGTTTTTCGAGTGGTATTTATACCCTTCTTATGGGTGTAAGAAGGGTAAAAACAGTGCTCGCATCTTTGAGAAACAGTTAAAAACGGAAACGAACCTCCGAATTTCTCGAATGTAGCTGCAGGCGCATGCGCGTAACTATAGCGCATTTGGCCCCTCAGCTTCAATATCGTGCACGCTGGCTGTAGTGCATGACAAGCGCGCACGACATTGAAGCTGAGGGGCCAAATGCACTGTAGCTACGCGCATGTGCAGGCGTATACTCTGATGCTGTTGCATGTCGTTGCCGGTGAGCATGGAAATGTATGGAAAAAACGTGGCTTGATTTACAAAACTGCGGATAACTTTTGATAGGAAGAAAAGACATCTCAATATGTTGTGTATAAATGTCTCAGCTTACAATTGCAAAAATTTTCAAAATCAGTTGTTGCCAACAAAAAAGTTTTGGTTCAAAAATCCAAGATGGCATCCAAAATCAATATGGCCGACCCAACTTTTTATAACTGTAAGTAGTAGCTCTATCTTTCCACTTTCAACAACATTTCGTTTCGAAGTGTTTTTTTTTGGAGAAACTTTCGAGCTATGACGATTTAAATCAGCCAGCATTTGACCAAAATCGAGGACTCTGCAAAAAATGTTGTAGCTCTAACTAACGGGGGGTCCATCAATTTGAGTAACCAAATGCATTTTCCTTACTTTTTTGGCGAGGACTTTTGGCGCCACCTTAAATATTTTTAAAGACAAGGTGTAAATAGTGGGCCGGTCTCAGCGAGAGCTACTCTACTACCAACAAAAACAATGGAACCCATCTACCATAAGGAGACCAGGAAGTCGATCTCTAATGTAGATTTGTTGTGTTCAGGGGTAAATTGAATAAGATGAGGGAAATCATCATTTCCTAGCAGGGATGGCATGCTCCTTAGTGTGTGTGCAAGTGTTTTCATCTTCTTCTCCTTTATGGCTCTACGTTCCCACTGGAACTTGATCTGCTTCTCTTCAACTTAGTGTTCTTTGAGTATTTCCAAAGTTATTAATTGAAGGGTTTTCTTTGCCTACCATTGCATGAATTTGTATATTGTGAGGCAAGGACAATGATACTACGCAAAAACAAATATCCTTGTTTGAAACAACAAAACGCATGGTTGACTTTCAAACTTAGCATTTACTTATCCCAAAGTTATATATCTTCGTTCTTACTTAGAGATTATCGATCAAAACAACCTATTCCCATCATTCCATATAACGTTCATTTGTTTCAAGAAAATGCACTCACACATCTTTAAAATTCTTACCCCAACATCGCCACAACGAGGAAAGTATAGCAAATCCATCACCCCAACTTCCAAGTGCAGTTTTGGCCGTGATGGATAACGCGCAGGTACCTACTCAAGACAGCATACTCAAAAAGTTGGTCGGTTTCGTCTTTCTGCTTTTTTATTATTATTGGGTCACCATTCCATCCGCTCGCTAATAAAAACCTAAACGCTAAGGGAGCCTTTGGAGTACCAGGACGTCCTCCACAGTATTTTTCTTTTACTGCGCCTACCGCAGTAATTGGTGCAGTCCGAGTTTGTCCGAGACAATCAGCTGCCCTTCTGTAGACTTTAATTTGAAGGGCGAGATTATGAAGATGTTAATTAGTTAAAATTTTTACCTAGGGAATCGCGCCACTTGGGCGGTGGCTTCTATATTCGTCTGTTTTCCACTATAACTCAGTCAAATTTAAACCAATGGACACAACTTTTGGAATGTGGTGAGATAGGTATAGTATCTACTCGTGTACAACATTTCAAATCAATTGGTTCAAAATTGACTGAGTTATAGTGGAAAACAGACGAATATAGAAGCCACCGCCCAAGTGGCGCGATACCCTATATGATTTCGCATTATGCGATTTATTCTGTGTTTTCTTGCCTTTGGCGTTTTCCAATCGCTATCGATCTGTTTTTATTGTTGCTGTGATTGAGTTTGATGTTGCCTAGTTTGGGTAGTGGCTACGGTTAGGATAGCTCAGATTAATCTTCAGCCTAAAGGAACAGCAACGATCAATCTTTGCAGACTTATGCTGGATGATTCAGCCCAAATCAAGGGGCCTTAGTCCGAAAACCTCACCTTCGTAAGGGGATTTTATATCAAGGAAACCTTGTGAACCCAGTATTGGCTATTTTCAGTAAGAATGGAATGGCAAATTCGCGTGTCATGCCTCGAGCCTGTATGCTTGTCAATAACGTAATCGTTGCTACACTCTTCTCTGAATTAATCACCAGTGATGTATGTGCTGTCATAATTGATGTAGAGTATGTGTGCCATCAGTAATCTCACGCTCCCATATTCATCCTATTTGAAAAGAAGCGATTATGGCACCAACTGATTCCGTTCTTTTTGTTTTCATGCGTGCTCACTTCTAATAGAAAATACAAAAATATAAAACAAAAGAAACAATTTAATCCTTTGTTTTTTCGTAGGATAAAAATGGGAGCCACGTGCTTGATAAAGGATTCCTTAAAGGGAACCAATACCCTATCTGACCATCGATGCATCTTTTTTGAACATGTGAATGTTATTTCACAAACTTTGCGTTTCAGGAATCCCTGGTCAAGTGAACCGCAGATTAAGTCACACCTCGTTGTTTCCACTTTTGGTTAATTGGGACAAAGTTGTCCTTGCTCCAAGTGATCTGACAATTGCTTTTGTAATTTTCCAAATAGGACATTTTCCACGAAATTCCCTTCCCGGGTAGAATGGACATCTGGTTATCTGGAGACAGGTATGTCAGACAGCATCGTATGTTAAGCTAGTATGACACTCTTTGACCAATGCCAAATATTTGACCATTTTTGACAGTTAAATTTTGACCAAGGTGTACATGGCAAACAAAAATATTTGTCACTCTCGAAAAACGAATAGGGACAAACAGAGCCAAACAACCTGCCAAAATTTATCTGTCAAAAGTGGTCAAATATTTGGCGTCTGGGCAAAGAGTGTAATAGCACCCTTACACTGATGGCTCACTCCTCGAAGGCCGAGCCGGGGCGGTGCTGGTGTCTACTCTCGTGAGCTGAGGCTACATCAGTCTTACGGCACTGTTTTTCAGGCCGAAATATTAGCTCTTATGTGCGGGGTGCAATCAGCACTTCAGCGGCACGTAATGGGCAAAGTGATATGCTTCTGTTCAGCTAATTCAGGCTGCTTCGGCCAACGCTAGGTCGTAATTAGTTATCGCTTGTCGAACTTCATTCGAGGAGCTGAATTCAGAATGTTATGTTGTTTTTAACCCGCTATAGGCTCTCTTCCCGAGCAAAGTCTGATAGCAAATTTAAAATTAAATTTGATGTTGTTATATTGCAAATTTTGATAACTCAGGTTGTTGTCATTTTGGTCGTTTTAACGGTTAAAACATCAAAAATGAGAGCAGAAAAATGTTCCTGTGACAGCAAATTGAAAACAAATCCTGCTATCAATGACAGCAAATTGATAACAGTTTTTGTTATTGACGCAAAAAAAATATTGCCTTCCACGGTCAGATTTTCATCTACCCCTCAGGCATCTCCCTCTTTCGAGGCGAGATTTTTCGATTTCCCTCGTGTCTGATCCGATCAGATGCTATCCGTCGGATATGCAGACAATTTATATTTACCAATAATTCCAGCTTCTCACAATTTTGTTCTCCTATCACGAAACGTGGCACAAAAAAGAACGTCTCTCCATCACACCTTTGAGAAATATCACGATCAAGTTGTCCGCTAACTCTTCGTCTTTTGTCTTCCGGTCTCCTTCTTGTTTCCGCTGTATTAGATCTTCACTCCCGAATTTGCTTCAGTGGATTTCACTCATCCACAATTTGCTTCACCAGAAAGTTTTCAGCTTCTCCTGGCCCTTCGCACTGCAATGGGTTCATGCTCGTCGCCAATGTCAAGTACCAGTTGAAAGTTGTAATAATAATGATCCTTCTCACTAGTATGGCTTACTCAGTGATGTACCAAACTACCACAGTACCCTTCTGGTCCCGAGATTGATTGATTGATTTATCTTTATTTGAGAGACTTTCAGCCCTTGGCTGGCTCGTCTCTTCTGGTCCCGAGATTATAAAAACGTAAAAAAACTAAAACATTTGCATGTTTTTAGTACGTTTTCCAGTTTAGTGTACTCTGAACATGATCTCTCTCAGACATGATGGTCTTACTAGATCTTGTTCTCGCTTTTTTTTTTAAGGTTTTCTTACTTGCCTGCTTGGTGATAAAAGATCGCTTTTCTCCCATCAGTCATTGCTCAAAGTGGCATGGGTTTCCCGTGCTGATTTTACAACAAAAAAAATTCCTCATAGGGCTGTTACATCTGTCGAACACGTCAACCTAGGCATGGTCATGCTGAATACCCACGCCTGTACAGCTGTTGCCATAGGGGCTTCAACAAAAATATAAACTTTGCTATAAAACTGAATCGAACAGCTAAGGCAAATGATAACACTAGTTTACAGCATTTTTGAACTCGGTAAGCTGATGATCGTTTTTGGTGTAGAATCATGCCCTGAGTTCGAAAACGCGAAAGAAAAAAAATACAGTAGAGCGGATATTTTTTCGACCTTGTATGGAAAGGTTGATGATTTGAAACCGATTTTTGTTCTATTTTTGAGCAAAGTCGCTCACTTCAAACATCTCATTCTCCGCAATCAATGCTCCGATTGAGCTGATTTTTTTACTTAGCTCACCTACATATGATATGTAAAACGAACGTTGAGAAAGAATTTTTAAAATGCTTTTTTCTTATTGCAAAAATACATTTCTTCATATATTTTTGAAAATTTTGCTAAAATTTAAGGAGATCTTCCCTAAAACTCGCCAATATCTTGAATTTCGTCAATCTGACGCAAAACTTGAATTCAGATGATCGAATGGTATTATATTCAGCTTTTAATTTATGGAAAAAAGATTTAAAATTGGTTTAACAAAACGCAAGATATTTGAATTTAAGTAAATTTCTTATTTTAACTCTTTGAAGCCGAAATTTTTCCAAGCGTTATTTTAGAGTTTTTATTACGTTTTTCTGTAGCTTTGGTGGTCAATAGCATAAAAACGGTAGAATATTATGCAGAATATTTTTTCTGGATATCCTAGGTCATCCAAACTATTCTTGAGTTTAGATCCTTAAGTCTACGGGTGTAACGAAAACTTCTTTTATTTTATTCTGAAAGGTTAATATACAGTATCAGATCAATCAGGATATCCTAGGTTATCCAAACTGTTCTTAAGTTTAGATCCTACCCAGTCAACCAGTGATCGTATAGGATGTTGAATAAGATGTTAAAGTGGAGGCGATATATGTACATTTTACATGCGCCGAAATGGAGTCATGCATGCATATGGCCTCCACTTTATCATCTTATGCAACATCTTATACGATTACTGGTTGTCTGGGTAAAGTCTACGGGTGTAACGGTAACTTCTTTCATTATACAAAGCTACGATTTGTAATCTATCATGTCCAGTAAGTCTTCTGAAAGTTCAATAGACAGTATCAGATCAGTCGGGATATCCTAGGTCATCCAAACTGTTCTTGAGTTCAGATCCTAAAGTCTACGAGTGTACCGGTAACTTCTTTCATTGTACAAAGTTTCGATTTGTAATATATCATGTCTAGTAAGTCTTCTGAAAGGTTAATAGACAATATCAAATCAGCCGGAATATCTAAGGTCATCCAAACTATTCTTGAGTTTGGATCCTAAAGTCTACGGGTATAATCTATCATGTCCAGCAAGTCTTCTGAAAGTTACAGTAGTTGTTTTTATCAACTAATCTTCATAACAGTAAGGAAGCCCATATAATATCCCAAAAATATATAACAACCCTTTTTGTTCCTCTAACAATTTTGGTAAATACAGTGGATTATGTAACACTACTTAACGTCGTGGCAAAAGCTATTATCACAAGTGTAGTCCTGAAGCTATTGTCTCCGGGGTAGTGTTTTTGATCTGAAATATCTTGAAACTATATTGAAATGACTCATGATATGCCAGGAGGATTACAGATTATAGTTTAAAGTGCATTGTGGGAATAACTACTGCTACTATCAAGAGCTAAACTTCAGGATAGATTGGACGACCCTCAATATCGCAAAGGTTAATAATAATATATAGTAGCATTCAGGTTGATCCAGCAATCGCGACTGATTATGAAACGTTACTCGGTATGTCAGATATAGCTTATGTTACGAGTGTAGACCTGAAGTTCTGAACTCAAAGATAGTTTGGCTGACCTGGAACATTCGCATAGTGTATTTAAATGACATTTGAGATTTCAAGAGCTTCACGGATCTCAGCAGATTATGCTGTGCTATTATTAATGGTGAAAACACAAAGTTTTTCTTGTAGATTTGAAGGACTTCATTATAGAACAGTTTGGACGAACACGAATGTCCCAAAGACTTATAATACGCTAGTAGACTTCAGGTTGCTCTAGTAACTGCGTGTAACGTGTAACTAGAGACACTACCTAAATGGCATTGAAGATGTCAATAGCTTCTTTAATCCCAGTAGGTTATGCAATGCTATTATTTGTGGCGAAAATACATAAAATTATTCTTGTAGATTTAAAGGACTTAACTGTAGGACAGTTTGGAACACCTAGAACATCCTAGAATATAAAACACCTTTTGATATTCTTGACGAAGTCTAAATGAATGCATATAAACGTAATCCACATCCATGTTCAGCTTTTAGAACAACTGGTATGCCATTTATTTCGTTTTTCCAAATTTCATCGTGTTCAGGATGTTCTAGGTTATCAATGAAGTCCCAAATACAAATATTCCAATTTTTCCCTAATAGAGGGCTCAATTTGCAGAAACTTTGCTAAAGACAGTATTTTGTTTGTTATTTTGTAAAGTTGTAAAACTAGATATTGAGCTAAAATTCAAAAACTGTTCTACTTTAAAAAAATAAGGTCGGCTTCAAAATCAGCGCTAAATTGTGCTTCAATAATTTTGGTCGTTGACAGAAGCTCACGACTTTCATTTTATTTTGTAAACTAGTGTAATGAATTATTAGGTCACACACAAATATCATTCTCAGGTTTTTACGCATCATAGGTTTGATTTTGTTATTTGTTGTGTAAATCGTAAACACAACAAATAACAAAATCCGCCATGTTTTTGTTTGTTGATAGTTTCATATTTTACTCCACACTCAAGAAATTTGATGCATTCTGGAGATCGTATTCCAAGCTAATATATACAAAACTAGACAACTTTTTTCGATTTAAGAATATGGCGATAACATTATATGTCTCATATCTTGACATACTGATTGCAGCACATTGGTAATCAAACATAAAAAAATACAAGAATTTGTTAGGAATTAATTCTATAATATTTAATAAGTAATTTTTAATCTATTTTTATTTGTATTTGTATTTGTATTTGTATTAATAGCTAGTTCTTTACACAGAATTATAAGTTATATATACAATCGTTTCACATCTTTCTGTACAATGCATGTGAGCTTGGGCAGGGACAAACATCAAATTTTCGCTCCAGTCGACTTTTTTGATTCCATTTATGTCCCATATGAACTGTACAAAATTTCAGCACAATCAGTGAAACTATAATTTAGCGCAAGCGGTTCAAAGTTTTCATAGGATTTACTATGGGAAAAGTTACACTTTCAAACAAAAAATCCCAGAGGTCGCCCTTTGTCTCCTTAATTCAAATCGATTAACGCTTCTTGTAGAAAAATCATTTATGAAACTTTCCTTCGAAGACCGCAATACGATTGGTTGCTTGTGGTAAATGTTATTGATTTATTACCGATTAGTGATCCAACGAACGGCTTTTTGTTTTGTTTTATCAGCAGCACTGCTGCTGCCGTTGTAGCATGGGGTGGCGGGAGGCATCACCACCCCCAGCAACAGCAGCAGCTACAGTGCTGCTAATAAAACAAAACAAAAAGCCGTTCGTTGGATCACTAATCAGTAATAAATCAATAACTTTTTCCACAAGCAACCAATCGTTTTGAGGTCTTCGAAGGAAAGTTTCATAAATGGTTTCTCTACAAGAAGCGTTGATCGATATGTATTAAGGAGACAAAGGGCGACTTCTAGGATTTTTTGTTTGAAAGTGTAACTTTTCCCATAGTAAATTCTATGCAAACTTTGAACCGCTTGCGCTAAATTATAGTTTCACCGATTGCGCTGAAATTTTGTACAGTTCATATGGGATCTAAATGGGATCTAAAAAGTCGACTGGAGCGAGGATTTATTTTTTCCATACAAGCGTGTCCCATACTATTGGGCACGTAAGAATTTGCGTGCGCGGAATAATTTCAAGATGCTTCTACTATGACTGGTGCTGCAAGATGCAAAATGTGTTATTATTGATAGCAAAGCTTGCGGAACAAGACGCGCGTTATCGTTGATTGTTGTGCTTGTATCTATCGCTAGCTAATTCTCGCAGCACCATGCTATTATGGTACTTTCTGAAGGACACTAACGGCCGGCAATGCTTCTGCCGTTTAGTCATAAATGGGAACTTATAGTCGTTAAAGCGGTACTTTGTCTCTAGCTGGCTATGAAAACGCGCAAAGGTTAGTTATCTATCTAGCACAGGTTGATGGTGCTTTGTGTTCCAGCATTTCGCTACTACGCTTCGTAGTGTTAATAACTGGTTGTTGGGTTGTGTATTAGCAAGAAACAATTCCAATTTATTACACGACTGTGGAACTGTGCCAATAGCACTAAGTTGAGAGAGACAGGTCATGTTCCAGTGGGAACGTAGATCCATAAACACGATACAGATTCAAAACGATTAAGATCACTAAATTGGGTCATTGGCAACAGTGTGCAACGCAAGAAAATAGTACAAAAATATGATAACGTTGTGGTTTGAATAAATTATTTCAACACCAAAATGACGAATCGTGTTGCAGCGATATGCAAAACAGAAAAGGAATGGTCAACACTCAAAACGAGTTTCTTAACACCGATCGATGACATTAACGGCTGATATGCTGAATCAGTCGGTTGCAGAGATTAGATGAGTGTATACCACTTTACATAATTGATTGCCCTTTTATTTGTTTTCATAAGCGTCCTCAACACAGAAATCAGAACACCGGACTCCACCCAACAAAAACCGGTTCCTCGGTGGCCATATTTTCTCCCAACTCATCCGAAAACGGCGCTGGAAGCTCGACTTTCAAAGTCAAGGTCACAAACGGCCACGTCGCCACATCGAGGGAAACCAGTTTAGCACAACGAAAAGTGACTGATCCACTTTCCATTCGTTGAATGGAGAGATCATGCGATCATTTGCATACAGCATTCTACGTTAGTAGTTCACGAATCTTCCCTCTATTCAGAATCCATTCATGGCTATGCCTCCTACACGATCGATCAAACTGTTCCATCTTCGTCGTTCTTACACACAGTCCCGCTCATGGCTATAGGAAGCGGTGCCGTCATCCAGCGCAGAGCTGAGATTCCCAGAGCAGCACTAGTCATGCTGTTTGAACATTTCTCTTTCAACTTAACATCGATGACGAAAAAACCGTTATCAACCTCATTTCTTAGATCTGCGTTGTTGATATCTTCTCTTTTTCACATTTTGTGTGTTTCCACCACCTTGTGATTTCTTAAATGACATTTTCTTCAAAAGAATTTCCGCTAATGGCACATACACGATGATATCACTCACAATTCACAACCTTATCAAAGTTATTAGTTGATTGGTTTCTATGAACAAACTTGCACTTACTTTCTGTGCTTCAAGAAAGTGAACAAAACCGGAATTGGAAACAGCGCTTCTTCAAATCACTTTCCAATAATAGCACTACCACTTTTTACTAGTTTTTATCAAACTATTTCCCAAATAAAACTTGTCACCACCCAAAAGAACTAAAGTTACATCACTCGAGGAACTACAGGTCACTAGCGCGACATTTTCCTGCGACTTGATCGTAACGGCACCAGTGGCAGAACTGGTAAAAGTTGAACACCTACCACACGCGCAGACAGAAGATCTCCTAAGAAGAAAGGCCGCGCAGACCCGAGACGACGAGACGTTGAGTCGAGGAGAATCGAACAGCCCGCAGGGCAACCGCAGCGGTCGTTGGCGTACCGAGAAGTGAAGACGAACTCGCGAGCGAACGTGCGCGATGCGGGCTCGCTGCTGCGCGGGTTTCTCCAGTTGGAGTCAGAGACACGGGGAGGAAGTGCTTCTTTCTCGCGGATCTGTCTGGAAGGCTTTTAATGCTGTTTTCCCTCATTCTCTCGTTTCCAGCGATGCCGGATCTTCTCTGTGGGTGAGGTATTGAGCGAACTACCAGGCCAGGCTTGTGCTGAAGTAGTACGTAAAATATTAAAATAAATATCAACCTTCGCGTAACATTGCTATAAGTATTCTAAACAATTATTCATAAATTATTAATTATTCATAAACCACGTACTCCCGACACGAATGCCCACTGTTTGGTGGTGTCGTAAATAAATAAATAATAATAATAATAATAATAATAATAATAATAAATAAATCACGTAGATCAACACATTTTCATCGCAGAAAATCGGTCCCCCCTCGTAGACGTTTGTCCATACAACATTTTGAGATTTTATACGGAACGTAGACTTTGGTCTGAACACCCCTCGGCCGGTATTTTGGGCACTATTTGCTATAACTCAGTCAGGTCCAATCCAATTGACTTGAAATTTTGTACACGGCTAGATAGTACGCGTATCTCATCGCGTTCCAAAAATTGTGTCAATTGGTTTATAATTGGCTGAGCTATAGCAGAAAAGTGCCCAAAACAGGACCCCTGCCGAGATGGTTCCACTTCCATATGGCTTATTTTTGCTCCAAATCTGGCCTTATAATTATGTGATTTTTAAAATGCAACCTAAAGAACTTTTTTGTCGTATCTACCCCCATAATACCCCGGACAGACATGTGATACGAGTGTGATTCCTGTACAACGGTACGCAGTGTCAAGAAAATTCTGACAAGGCTGACTTGAACTGAGAGAATTTTCAGTATGGCACTTATTTCAAGCGCAATTGTACAGTGATTCTTGTATCACATGTGTGTCATAAGTATAAGATATATATGGGCATTTTAAACATCGTTGTGTTGTGAAACGACTTCTGCTGGATTTGGAAGAAGCATTAGTCGGACCGGCTAACAAAATTAACGCCAACAAGGAAATATTAGTGTGCAAACATTGTGTATATTCTCTCTTCTTCAACCTAGCTGAACTCCTATCGTTTGAGCCCTAACATGCTGTCTAATCGTCTTATTTCTCTCTATAAACATTTTCTTCGGTACTAGTACTCACGGAACCGCCTTCATTTCGCCATCCTGGGACGCTCCACCCACGGCCACCTGCAACGACCTCGTTTGCTCGTCGCGGGAATCTGGACCACAGACAATTCAGTGTGACATCTCCGTCACCGCTTGCGCGGACCGGGGTGGGCGCTGCGTCGTCGGTGTGGAACCCCTGCCTTCCTTGGGAGTCTACGCTGGCAGGATGATGGCTTCGCGAGCAAGCTGGTCGGATCGGAATCCGTTTCGGTTGAGTGGATGTGGTTCCACGGGTACTCCTCAGAACCGCCCTTTCCGAAATGGGCAACTCGAAGCTGTAAGGAAAAGAGCCCTTTCGGGAAATGCTGATTAGCCTCCGTATATGGAACGAGCAGTGGTCCAGGCTTACTTCTATATGAAGGCTCTTCTTGTTTGAGGCTTCTCCCCGAAGTCACTAGCTTCTGTCAGCTTCCGGGTGATTCAGCTGCTCCGACGGATCTATGTGCTGCTCACTCCAATTGCTTCCGTAGCGTGGTATCCTGGAATAGCCTCTGTGTCAGTGTTATGCCGTCTGGAAATTTCTCTGTCCACTTACCGCGCAGATTTTGGTTACTGT
Source organism: Aedes albopictus (assembly GCF_035046485.1). Classification (NCBI taxonomy): domain Eukaryota; kingdom Metazoa; phylum Arthropoda; class Insecta; order Diptera; family Culicidae; genus Aedes; species Aedes albopictus. Next base: position 252,960,547 of record NC_085137.1, on the reverse strand, counting down.
TCTGGCGTTCCCCTAGACCACAAGCGGATGCGGAGCCGGGAAGACGGAGTCTCTTCGTGAAAACCCGACGGATGTGGCGTCTATTTTGATTCTGTAAATGGCAATGCTATTAACTGTTTGCCTACAGGGGTTTGTTGGCTTCACTCACCGATCGGATGGTGGTAATTTTCGTGGCACTTCCTGGCAGATTATGAGCTCCTTCCGGTCAACGGCTGCTTGGACCAGGCTGTCCGAGAACAAAGTAGTTGCTCGGATGTACCGTTCTGCACGCACACATGTGCTCCGTAGTCCCAAAATTCCTGCAAGGCAATAGTGTTAGGACTCTGCCGGCTTGGATGTTTTGATTTTTCTTACCTAGACTTTCCTGAGGTTACTGGTGATCCTCTTCTATGCACTGGACCGTTCCGGTTCGCGTGTGAGTGCACCGGTTCACGTGGTTAGTATCAGCCTGGTGGTGAGACTCGGCAATGAACTTCCACCGACGATCAGCGACACCCGAAGAGTTTTCTCGCAGGATTGATTTTGGTTGGCGCTTTTCGGCGGTGTTTCGCAATTTCCGAGCGATTTTGTCACCGTGCGAATTTGGTATTTGCTGCCCGAGTAATACACAAAACTTAACCACCAGTTCCGCACTCTGCGTATAGGGTCCGCAGATCGTCCTCCACCTGATCGACCCATCTAGCTCGCTGCGCACCACGTGTTCTTGTACCGGTCGGATGACTCTTGAGAACCATTTGGACGATGGTTGTGGACGATGGTTGGTTCTCTCAGTAGTTGATGAAGCTCGTGGTTAAGTCGCCTTCTCCAAGTCCTCGTCTTCCATCTGCACTCCGCCGTAGATGGTACGCAACACCTTCCGTTCAAAAACTCCAAGGGCGCGTTGATCCTCTGCACGTGTTTCGTGTCCATAGAGGACTACCGATCTAATCAGCGTTTTGTAGACGGATAACTTCGTGTTACGGCGAACGTTACTCGATCGTAGAGTTCTGCGGAGTCCAAAGTAAGCTCGATTTCCTGCCAAAATGCGCCTCTGAATTTCTCTGCTGGTGTCGTTGTCGGCGGTCACCAGTGAGCCCAAGTACACGAATTCTTCAACCGCCTCGATTTCATCACCGCCGATATAAATTCGGGGTGGCGGGCGCGGTCATTCCTCCCTGGAGACCTTTTCCATCATGTACTTTGTCTTCGACACATTAATGACTAATCTGATTCGCCTGGCTCTTTAGTACGTTTCCGCCAATATTACAGTAGTTTACAAAATAAAACGAAAGTCGTGAACTTCTGCCAACGACCAAAATTTTTGAAGCACAAGCGCTGATTTCGAAACCGTGCTTCAAAAAATTTTAAGCAGAACAATATTGAGCTCAATATTGAGTTTTACGACTTTTTGAAATATGGAATTTACTAAAATTCAAATATCTTGCGTTTTGTGCAACCAATTTTAAATCTTTTTTCATTAATTAAAAGCTGAATATAATACCATTCGATCATCTGAAAGCAGGTTTTGCGTCAGATTGATGAAATTCAAGATAATGGCAAGATTTAGGGACGATCTCCTTAAATTTTAGCAAAATTTCCAAAAATATATGAAGGAATGTATTTTTTTCAATAAGAAAAAAAAATTCCTTCTCAACCAGGGTTGTTAACGTTAATCAACGATTAACGCCGTTGACGTTAATTTTCTCCGAAATCAACCTCAACGGCGTTGCGTTCTTTTTGGGGTAAATAACGTTAACGTCAACGGGATGCGTTAAATCAACGTTAACGAATAGCGTTAATCCAACCGTTAATTACTCACTGTGATTTGAAAAAAAAAACGATAGTGTTGGCTGGCAGTGCTTCCTAAAGGTGCTAGGATGAATCTTGTTTGTAAAGATTTTTGAGCAGTCATCTGGCCAGTGGCCTGGCCGGCGATTTCGATTTGTGTAGTTTGGATCGGCACGCGTAGTTCGTTCCGAGTTTCTCTGGCCTGATCACTCCCAGCCCCGGTATAGATAGACCTGGCGTAATAATTAAATTAACATACTTTCCACGGCTAAGGGCCTGGGAATCCTTTTGGTGGTAAACTCACTCTGCTGACGATAGATATCGGTTCACTGTTTAGCTAGTCACGCTGCATTTTTGAGATGAGAGCTTATTCTTATTTTGTATTTACTATGAGATAAGTATTTCATTTATTTATGTGCTAACGACAAAAAACAGTTTTTATTGTTTGCTTTGAGAAAACTATAGGTTGGGCGTGAGCATGAGCATAGATGACCGCACAATTCGTAGTTGCTACTCCGTGATTGACCAGAGATTTTCCGGAATCCAGTTCCGGGGCCAAGTTTTGAAAATGGTTCAATACCGTCATGGGGCATCTCAAACATCATGATTTTCAAAATACATCATTCTGGGCAAATATTGCGTTATCTGAAATATTGTTGGCCATTTTAGAACCGGTATTCGGATTTCACGGGAATCGGTTCCGGTGGTTCCGGGGTCAATTTTTCGAAGATGAACATCAGGAAATCATACGGAAGTTCTTCCAGGAATTCCTCCAGAAATTCCTTCAGGAATTCCTCCGGAAAAAAAATGCCTCCGGGAATTCCTCCGGAAATGCCTCCGGGAATTCCTCCGGAAATGCCTCCGGGAATTCCTCCGGAAATGCCTCCGGGAATTCCTCCGGAAATGCCTCCGGGAATTCCTCCGGAAATGCCTCCGGGAATTCCTCCGGAAATGCCTCCGGAAATTCCTCCAGGAATTCCTCCGGAAATTCCTCAGGGAATTCCACCGGAAATTCCTCCAGGAATTCCACCGGAAATTCCTCCAGGAATTCCACCGGAAATGCCTCCGGGAATTCCTCCGGAAATGCCTCCGGCAATTCCTCCGGAAATGCCTCCGGCAATTCCTCCGGTAATGCCTCCGGCAATTCCTCCGGAAATGCCTCCGGGAATTCCTCCGGAAATGCCTCCGGAAATTCCTCCGGAAATTCCTCCAGGAATTCCTCCGGAAATTCCTCCAGGAATTCCACCGGAAATTCCTCCAGGAATACATCCGAAAATTCCTCCAGGAATTCCTCCTGGAATTCCTCCGGAAATTCTTCCTGGAATTCCTCCGGAAATGCCTCCGGGAATTCCTCCGGAAATGCCTCCGGAAATTTCTCCGGGGAATTCCTGGAAGAATTTCCGGAGGAATTCCTGGAGGAATTTCCGGAGGAATACCTAGAGAAGTTTTCGGAGCAATTTCTAGAGGAAATTCCAGAGGAATTCCTGGAAGAACTTCCGTATGAATTCCTGATGTTCACCTTCGAAAAATTGACCCCGGAACCACCGGAACCGATTCCCGGGAAATCCGAATACCGGTTCTAAAATGACCAACAGTATTTCAGACAACGCAATATTTGCCCAGAATGATGTATTTTGAAAATCATGATGTTTGAGATGCCGCATGACGGTATTGAACCATTTTCAAAACTTGGCCCCGGAACTGGATTCTGGAAAATTTGTATACCGATTCCATAATGGCCAAATGTATCCTAAGTGGCCAATCATCATGATAAAATGCCATAATTTTCAAAATCATGAAGTTTGATGTGTCGCATGATGGTGTTTGTTTATTTTCGAAAATTGGACCCCGGAACCACCGGAACCGATTCCCGGGAAATCCGAATACCGGTTCCAAAATGGCCAACAGTATTTCAGACAACGCCAAAACAGCACAGAATGATGCATCTTGAAAAACCACGAAGTTTGAGGTGTCGCATGATAGTATTGAATCATATTCAAAAATTGACCCCGGAACCGGTTCCCCGGAACATCCGTAAAACGGGTTCCAAGGCACGTAGTGACCGGGATGCACTTCTAGACAAATTTTTCTATCATTCTAGTGCACTAACGTCTGAAAACTGAACGGCTCTCATATCGAAAATTTACTTTTTCCAAAATGGCCAAATCGAATGACCCATTTTGATTCCGGAATAACTCCGGAACCAGGTGGCCACTCCAACAATCCCTAGCAAATCCTTAAATTAGAAGGATATCCGCTTATTGTGTCAAAATTTGGCCGAAAAATATTGAAAAACAAAAAAGTTATTACAAAAACAGTATTTTTTCGCACTCTCGTTAGGGGGAGTTGGTAACGGAAGGGTTAAATAAAGTATGCTCTCGGGAAATTCTAGAAAACAAACTTTTATGCTCCCACTCGATCATTAGAGCATGTATGAGCATGAGCATGAACATAGATGACCGCACAATTCGTAGTTGCTACTCCGTGATTGACCATAGCAATCGAAATTGCACAAGGAACCAATGAATAGGGCTTGGGACTAGCTCAACACAGTTCGAGAGCTCTCAACTTTAATAGGGTCAATAATGGCGCCGGCCACGTCCTTACGGTCATCGAGGATGGGAGTGAATGTTAGTAAGACAAACGTTGTTATAAAGACCGCGAATCGCTGCATCTCCACGTTTGTCTCAGGAAGGAATTTTTTGTTAGTAGGGTAGGGTACATTGTCAGTCTGGGAGTCACCTATGGTTGGTTATGCTCCCACTCGATCATTAGAGGATAGAAACTTGTTTTATATAAACAGTCATCGAACAAATTACGCCTTGAATGGGCCTTTAAACATGATAATGTCTTGTTATAATGAGCATAGCGATAGAATCGATGTAACTATGAGTAGGAACATGCTTAAAAAAGCTTTTTATGCAAGAAATCAGGCGCAATTAGGTTAATGCAAGTACACTCAGTAGCAAAAAAAAGCCGAGCTGATTTTTCTCCTAAAATCCGTCATGTTCAATCTGCTGCAACTTTGTCAATTACATATCAATTTTTTTGGTTGAAAATTTTACCACTTCATCATCAATATATTGATAATTTATGGTCAAAATTCCAAATTGATAGAAATTATGTACTTTGAGTTATAACAACTTTTATGAAAAAATCCATTTCAAAAATCCGTATTTCAGTGAAAAATTTAAGTAGCTTCATGAAAATTTCACTGCAGCGTCAGTAAATATAGAAAATGTTGTGGTCAAAATTTGAAATGTTTTCATCCAGCGGTTTGGGCCACAGAATTCTCAAAGTTGAAGTACCAGTGTGGGTGCCTACAGTTTTCACTCCATATTGACCATGCTGAAACAGCGGTGCAGAAAAAAAGCCGAGGTCAATTCGTTCCATTAATGTTTAGATCTAAGTTTTAATAAACGAAAAAATCCATATTGTGTGACATATTTTTATAAATTGTCGTGTATTATGCTAGTTATTTATGACATTCTACACGTAACACATAGTGCGCTACGCGTTACACGTAATGCGTTACAAACATACATATGGTAGTGAATATACAAGTAAGTAGTTTTAATAATTTACAAATTTTGGCTACTGTAAAAACTTTATCATATAAGCAAACAAGTTGAGGGGTATAATTTAGAACCACAAAGTATGATATAATAAGGCATGTAACATCACTTGTTTGCTTATGATGAGGTTTTTAGAGTAGCCAAAATTTGTAAATTATACAAACTACTTGTATATTCACTACCATATGTATGTTTGTAACGCATTACGTGTAACGCGTAACGTATGTGTTACGTGTAGAATATCATAAATAACTAGCAGCCCACACGAAAATTTCTAAAAAAATATATCATACAATATGGATTGTTTATTAAAACTTAGATCTAAATTTTAATTGAACGAATTGACCTCGGCTTTTTTTCTGCACCGCTGTTTCAGCATGGTCAATATGGAGTGAAAACTGTAGGCACCCACACTGGTACTTCAACTTTGACGATTTCTGTGGCCCAAAACGCTGGATGAAAATATTTCAAATTTTGACCACAATATTTCCTATATTTACTGACGCTGCAGTGAAATTTTCATGAAGCTACTAAAATTTTTCACTGAAATACGGATTTTTGAAAAAAAGTATGTCCAAAAATTGATTTTTTCCTTTAAGTTGCTATAACTCAAAGTATATAATTTCTATCAATTTGAAATTTTGACCATACATTAAGGACTGTATCGGAAATTAACTATAAACATTCAAAATGGTCTATCTCGACGTACGGTTGGTCTTTTCATTCCGGTTCTTCTATGAAATCTTCCCAATATAGTAAAGTTTAGAACAGCTGGAAGAAATTTGGAAAATGTTTAGTATTATTGAAAATATGGTTCTATGAGTATTCCACACAAAATAGCAATCTGTACAAACTGCATTTTTTTTTAATTTTTTAACGTTTCAAACATTTGTAGCGAAAAAAATTTGTACGGGGAAAAATCTGGAAAATAATGATTATTACTAGCAGTTATGTACACATCACATATCACTCAAAACCGACTTTTAAAATTCTTATTTTGGATAGAAAAACCTCCAACATTAAGAATATGGTGTATCCCAAAAAACACCTACTTTTTGGTCGAACTTTGACGCTCTGTTTTAAATATCTTTAGAGGTTATAAAAATCCGTTCTCTGGTAAAACTACTTCTTCAACAGATTGAAATTAATACCCAATCGAAAAAAATGCAAATTTTCAATTTTATGTATTTTTTTATTTGCGTAATCGTTCTTTGAAGACGCATAAAAAAAGAGCTCCTCGAAAAATGGCCTTTTTTCATTTTTAAGAATTGCCCTAAACTGCGGAGGGTATTTTACTTGATGAAAATAATTTTCCTATATCATGAGCATTCTGGAAAAGAATATATTTGCGCAAAAATAAGAGAAATAATTGAATATTTTCCCACAATTTTTGCAATTTTTAATTTTTAGGATGTGTCCAAAATTTTAAAAACATATGTGCAATCTTTGAGATAAAAGTCCAAGTTAAATGATTATTTTTGGAAAATCAGAACTGCCATCCTTTATTTAAGAGATTTACATAGTATCTCCAAAAAATAAAGTTATGTTTATTTCGAACAGATTATTTTTCAGGCAATTGTGAACGTTTATAGTTAATTTCCGATACAGTCCTTATATCAATATATTGATGATGAAGTGGTAAAATTTTCAGCCAAAAATATTGATAATTGCCAAAGTTGCAGCAGACTGAACATGACGGATTTTAGGAGAAAAAATCAGCTCGGCTTTTTTTTGCTACTGAGTGTATAATATTACTGTAGCTATTAGTGTAGGGTATTTCCCTTCTTAAGTATGTGGCTCCCATTTTGATCCTACAATAAACAAAGGATTGAAGCGCTGTTTGTTTTGTTTCTTATTTTTGTATTTTTTGTTAGAAGTGAGCACCCATGGAAACAAAAAGAACGGAATCAATCGGTGCCGTAAATAATCGCTTGTTTTCGAAAAAGATGAATATTAGCGTGGGACACAAAAAGACATTTTACTCCTGTACACTTTTTGGGCTCCATTTTGGTCCCATATCATCTATGCAAAATTTCAGCTCGATCGGAGAAACTATATTTTAGCGCCAGCCGTTTTAAGTTTTCATACGATTTACTATGGGGAAAATCACCTTTTCAAAGAAAAATCGCCACAGGTTGCCCCTCAACCTCCAAAAATATATCGATGAATTATTTCTGTTGGAAATTTTACGAGGAACAAACCCCCTGAGGACCGCAAAGCGATCTGAGGCATGTGGAAAAAGTTATTGACTGAAAACCGAATGGCATGCCAACGCTGTTTAGCATGTAAGGAATAACAATAAATAATAAAATCTCGTCATTTTATCGATCGGGTAAGACTTAATAACTTTTTCCACGAATGTCGCATCACTTTGCGGTCTTCAGAGGTCTGATTCCTCGTGAAGTTATCTACTGAAATCATTCAACGATATATTTTTAGGGATCAATGGGTGACTTCAAGCGTTTTTTCTTTGAAGAAGTAAATATTCTCCATAGTAAATCGTATGAAAAACTAAGAATGGCTGGCGCTAAAATATAGTTTCTTCGATCGATCTGAAACTTTGCACAGTTGATATGGGACCAAAATGAAACTCAAAAAGTATACAGGAGTTGAAGTTTTTCCATTTTTTATATTTTCCCAAATAAACCGTGTACCAGGCTAATGAATATGGGAGCGTGAGATTACTGATGGAACACATACCCTATAAACAATTGTAACGGTCTACGAATTGATTGACAACAATAAATAAATAAATCGAACATTGACCTTATGGATTGAAGTGAGAGCGGTTTTTTCGTCACTTTCTTGTAGAACTGGTCTAGCCGCACAAGTTTTACATATCAATTTCAGCTTGAAAAAATGAATGTGATAACAGCTAGATATGCCGAAATGACATTTTCGGCACTGACTGATGAAACAATAAAAAGCATGTTTACACGAATAAATGTTGCGTAGACAATTTGAGATACGCATGGGATGTAAGATTCCGTCGGCCGAGCAGACCAAATGTCGACACGTTATCCTTTAGCTAAGCACAGAAAAAGGTGTTGCGCAAAATTAAACTACATCCTATAATCCTAATCTTATAATAACTAAAATATCTTTATTTTGATTGCTATTTTTTTTATGAATCATTGATGTTTCAGCCAGTTTTAATTACCACTTACAATATATTGCTTCGTTGATATCACTCTCTTTCCGTTTCTTCCATGTATCTTTTACTTCAGCATTCTATTGATGCCCCTGTCTGAGCCATTTCCAAGTTTCCAACCGGTCCAATGAAATGAAGTGCTCCAATCACGGCCGTTAGTCAATCTGAGCCGTATGCCATGATCACCACCAGCGAGAATGTTGAATGAAGCAGACCAAAAAAATATGCTCATCTTCTGTGCTTCTATAGGTATGCTTGTTATAACTCACGTGTCTGCTCGTTGTTGAAGTTGGAACTGTTTTTAATAGGAGATCGCAGTCAATCATTAGACAAGTTTTGAATAAAATATTGTTTCCATCTTTTACTAAGCCCTTAACAGCAGATTTCACTCGGTATACATCTATAGTACCGTAGACCGGGGTCAAATTGATCAGCGGGGTGAAATTGATCAATCAGGGACTACATTGTAATTCCATTCTGACAACTTCTATACGTCGTTATGATCATAATGTTCTTACGTTATTCAGTTCAGATGCCTAGAGATGAGTATGCACTTTTCAGTTTTTAGAAAAAGTTAGTCTTACATTACTTTTTTGAAGGTTTTTTAATGTGTTTATTACTTAGATAAAACCGTTGGTTCTAAACAATCAATTGCCACTAGTATTACCTGTGAACTTTTTGTGTTCACATTTGTATGGAACCTTTATTGTGATGTTATGTACATATTCTAGACAAGAATCAGTTATTAAACTATTGCATTTTGTTTAAAAATTAATTTAATGTGGCTGAACTCGCTAATTTCATAGAAAATTGCCTACCTTTAGGCGTTTAAGAGTCAATTTCAAAAGTTAATTTAGCTTTTTAAAAGACAAATTCACAAGTTGTAAAAGTTTTGACACGTAATTCGTGCTCAAACGGTCAAAATTAAGTGGATAAGGCGATTTAGAATTTTAAATGATGTTAAATTGTATGCTGATCAATTTCACCCCAAAATGGTATTTTAATTTTTTTAGGGTTTGAAGTTGTTAACTTTATGTTAAAATTTGTTGAACGAAAATTGTGTCATGCAGTTTTATAAGGTCCACCCAGTACTGATTTTTCATAAATTCTTTTGATAATATTTGGATTGGTGCTCACGTTATCAGCAAAAGGTGTTTTAAGGTGATCAATTTGACCCCGGTTTACGGTATCTTGATACCAAATTTGCTGAAATCGTAATCCCGTTTACAGTATTTCGACAAAAAAGACAATTGAGCGTATCGAGAATCTGCTGTTGGAATTGAAGGCAGGTAGCAGCAAAAAGTACACAACAAATTTATCTTCGTGTTCACGCCTTCACCACTTTTTATTTTGTTTTCAGACTATTGATTCACTCTTAGAAAACATGCTGGGCGATGGTCGTCCTCTACTTTATTCATTTTTTCAATCTTTTATTTATCCGCGATGATGTGTTTACACTCGTACAATGTAAGCTCGATACAAAACGTGTTGACTCGGAACGGGAATCGGGTCGTCATCCCCAAAGTGAGTAATTGATTCAACAGATGATGGGCTTTAACAAGAATGCAACACGATTTGGCAAAACCCTGAGCTCAGTCAGTACTGTCATGTAGGGTATCGGGATGCTTCGTTGGCATAGTCCCCTCGTTCGGCCTATCTTAACGTTATCCAAAAACTCAAACAAACACGCCGAACTGGATATCGGAAAAGCTTTGCGCCAAACACCTGTAACATTTCGTTTCAATTTTAGCACTTTGGAGTATTAAAATTGTATGAAAATGTCACTTTGTTTAGCTTTTGTAGACGCCATGATTCTTCGGCTTAGTGGGTAGTCTATACACATGATCATAAATGGCATGATTCTGGAATATTTCGAATTGCCTTTTCAATAACTGAACATTTGATGCGACGGTCAAAGATGCTATTTTGAATTTGTATGTTTGTTTTTATCGAATAATAACTATTTTACAAATTACATGTGGGCCGAATATTGAGGACATTTTTTTCACTATGTACCCAAATCTTGGCCCATCAGTAAAGTGACGTCAAAAACACCGATAAAGTGACGCCAACAACATTGCTTGCGTAAGAACCAGAAAGAACGAACAGAAAGATAGATTTTGTGTGCGGTGACTGTAAAAATATAACACAATAATCGGGTTGCATTGTTTTCGTTACTAAAAAAAGAACTTTAGTTTAAGTGATTTATTTATAGTTTTTTGAAAATTTGGCTCCAAAAATGTAATTTGAAAGTATGATTGGTGAACAAACAGAGATAATACCTCAGCAGAAATATTGAAAAAAATGAGATAATAAGTGGTTCTAGTGCATGGAAAGCAATAGGCCAACGTTGTATCCACTAATAGGCCAATTTATGTACCATAGACCAACGTTGCATACCATCACATCGAATCTTTTCAACTTAGTTAAGTAAATTCTTGAATATTTACGTAAGTTTACTTCCAGTTGGTGAAACATGCATAGCCTAGAGTGCATAATAGGGTCAACATATTATTTCTAGTGCTATTAATTCATGAGTTATGGTAAAAATTGTCAAGGCGGTTTGCAAATTAGGCCAAGGAATGATCCATATACCCTATTTTCCAAAAACTGCAGAATGATCAATACATTGAATGATGTAAGCATTTGTTAAAAAAAAACAAATTGGACTTTTTTTACATTTCCTCATCTGTAATATTTAGTCAGAGCAAATTGCTTTCGAAGTTATATTTCTGTAATTAAAATATATTCTCAGTTATTTTCAGTACGGAAAGCAATACATCGACATCAATCACTGAAACAATTTATCTGATGGAGAGAAATTGAGCATGAGCATGAGCATGAGCATAGATGACCGTACTATTCGTAGTTGCTACTCCGTGATTGACCAGAACAATCGAAGTTGCACAAGGAACCAACAGACGGAGCTTGGGAGTAGCTTACCGTCCTCAATGTGCATCTTCGAGAATTCCAAACTTTATTAGGTCAATAACGGCGCCGGCCACGTCCTTACGGTCATCGAGGAAGGGAAGGAATGTTATTATGACGTGCGTTGCTTACTAAAGACCGAGATCACCTCTGCGTCTCCACGTCTGTCATGGGAAGGACTTTTTGTTAGTGGGGAGGGGGAAAGGGCGCATGATATGAGTTCACTTTGGTAAGTGGAGTGATTCATGCAACCCTATTAATATCAAACCACTTATTTTCATTTGGACTAAAACAAAACACATGCCGACATCGAAGATGACGAACCATTCAGATAGTTTTCGAAGTGCGAAAATTAACGAAAGAGAAAATAAAGTGATTTCAACCAACGTGGCTTTGGAACTTGGGCCGACACTTGACGTGACGAACATTTCAATGTCTGTTGACTTAAATCGCAAAAAATGTTGTTTGTTGCATTTATCGTATCATAAATCGCCCCGTACGAAGATGAGCAGTCAAATAGACGACGACCGAATGAAAACGCGGCCTGTACACTCTGCCACCAAAAACTCACTAAATCACCCCGTACGAAGATGAGCAGTCAAATAGACGACGACGACGACCGAATGAAAACGCGGCCTGTACACTTTGCCACCAAAAACTCACTCAATTTATCTGATGGAGAGAAATTGCAAAAAAAAAACATTTAGACATTTTGTTGAAATCTTTACTATGGAAAATAGGACAAAATTCATCGAATGGACATTTGGTCGAAAAGCATTCACTGATGAAAAGACATTCGAACAGTAATTAATATAATGAACTTCGGTATTACATGAAAGAACAACCTAGAAGGAGAAGAAATCTGACGAAGGCAGTTTTAATATCTAAACATAGTTACATTATGAAACTGGAAAGAACTCCGCTCCCAGCTTATGTGCAAAACGGAAGAGAGATATTCGATAACATCTCAACATTCAACATTGTTCTTTCAAACACATGTAAAAAAAAGAAAAATATCTAATGATACAAAATGCCAGCTGTAATTATCAAACACAGTACGAAAAGGAAACTTAAAAGAACAGCTTATTTTCAAAAGAAGGAGGAATCCATATAGGCTTAGTGTACCAGTTATGGCTATAGTACCTCAAATTCGCCATCAACAAGAAAAAAATTGTGAACAAAAGATCACGTTCACAAAACATGATTGCACTCATTAACCCTACACAATTTGCTCAAATTATGATAGAAATAAATCATTTTCCTTAAAATAGTAAATAGTGCGAAGTAGAACCGAAATAAGAAAATATGTCCATAACCGGTACAGGGTTCCTATCATTGGCACATGCCGTAATAAATACTAAAAGTAGTTTTGGCTCCGGTTCTATATTTTTTCTTCAAAGTATGAAAACTTATCAATCATTCAGTATTGTTTTGTTCCTTGCTGTGCAGTGCATGCATTGCTCCTGTATGCACTGAAAGAATTTTCCATATTGGTAGTATGTGTCAGCTTCTATAGATTTTTGCAATTAGAGTTTACAAATATTGAATATATGCCACACACATACCTCCGGATGAACATTTACAACTTATTGGTAGTATGTGTCGCTCTTATAAAATGTAAGTCCATAGTTTTTACTCTTCATCGTTGATGGCTCATTCAATTGGGTTCTTTAGGGGTATCCGGATTATTCCATAATCGGATTCTCCGCCCAAAAATTAGTCGAAATCCAAAATTTCACAATTTTTGGAGTCCGGAAACTATTTTTACAATGCATTTAAAGTTTGTATGGGGAAATTTTTTTGTTCGGGTCGAACTGTCACTTTATCGATTGAACTGTCATTCTATCCACGAATATTAAAACTGTTTTGTTAATTAAACCATCAAAACAAAGGTATTGGAATCCAATAAAATCACGTTTCACTCAGAAAAATGAGCTCTTTCGATTAGGCTATAAAAAATAGCAATATTTTATTCACTAAACAACCCAATTTATTTGGCTAATTATTTATTTTTTTCTGAATTTTATTCGGCATTTCAATCAATTTATTGATTTTCCACAGAAATTTAAAGCACGTTTATTTGTTGGTATAATATTGAAGTACAACTGAAACTAACTGATTCTTATCAACACAATTTAAAAATGTAGATGGTTTTTTGGTCGGATGCAGGAGTAGTGAAACGTGTCCGGGCCGCCCATGGGGTGAGTATCTCAGCATATTCGATAAGGTTCGCTATTGTCTCGCGCGAAAATGAAAACAATAGATGCGCGTGTGTTTAGTGTTTAGTACAGTCAGGTTTTTTTTACGCGGTTTTGATTTACGCGGCCGCGTAAATGAAAACTCCATACAAAAAAAAATTCATCGTCTTATTTTTGCATGATTCGTCGAGAAATGGTGAGACTTTTTTTACGCGGTTTTTCGAAATTTGAACTGAGTTTTTTTTTACGCGGTACGTATCCCCCGCGTAAAAAAAACCTGACTGTATTGTGTTGTTCCATGTTGTGTCTGCATATGGTTTGGTTTATTAATGTGTCTTTTGTTGCGTTCAGTTCATTCCTGCGTGGAATGGAATAAAAGTTTCTGCTCCCTGGTGGGGTGGAGACGCGCGACAGGATTTCTTTTATTAAATAATATGTTTTCGTACAGACAAGTGGTCGATTGTGTGCGAAAGTTAGTGTTTATAATAGAAATACACTAGAACTCCAATGGCGCTGTAGTCACATTTCTTATTTAATTATTTTAATAACTAAGATTGCAATAATTTACTATTTTCAAGTGCCCATCTTGTAGAGGACCTTTTGTGATTGTAAACAAAATTAACTTGACACTTCTAGTACCGCTGATGACGCTGTAATGGCGTGGCAAACTAGATGTTAGTCACACGAACAGTCGCGACATTGGACTTCTATGGCTAGTTATTCTACTGTGGTCGATTGTGTGCGAAAGTTAGTGTTTATAATAGAAATACACTAGAACTCCAATGGCGCTGTAGTCACATTTCTTATTTAATTATTTTAATAACTAAGATTGCAATAATTTACTATTTTCAAGTGCCCATCTTGTAGAGGACCTTTTGTGATTGTAAACAAAATTAACTTGACACTTCTAGTACCGCTGATGACGCTGTAATGGCGTGGCAAACTAGATGTTAGTCACACGAACAGTCGCGACATTGGACTTCTATGGCTAGTTATTCTACTGTGTTTATTGATCCATTGTCAAATTATATCAACAACCATAGGTGACTCCCAGACTGACAATGTACCCTACCCTACTAACAAAAAATCCTTCTAGACAAACGTGGAGATGCAGCGATTCGCGGTCTTGATAACAACGTTTGTCTTACTAACATTCCCTCCCATCCTCGATGACCGTTAGGACGTGGCCGGCGCCGTTATTGACCTTACTAAAGTTTAGAGCTCTCGAACTGTGTACATTGAGAATAGCATGCTAGTCCCAAGGTCAAATGGGAGCGCATCCAGGTGCATTTTTGACTCGCGTTTTTGAGAGCACCGATCTCTTTATCCACAAAATGCCCAAAAACGAAAATGCTACTCAATGTTTACCGCGAGTGAGCAAGGCTACTCATTGCTTTTTCGGCTCTATTTGTTTCTTGGATGACGAGTACCGTGCTTTCGGTATTTGCAAGGCAGCCATTGTGACGGTCATCTTTGGATTCGCTCATATATGTCCTTCAGAGCGACCATTTCGAATGCCTCCTACAAAGTGCTATCCCAGATCAACTGTCACCTAAAACAAATGAGTACATACGTGGAAAGTTATCAAACCAGTTTCATCGACGGCCGATCAACAATGCATCAGATCTTCACCGTATCTCTAGAAATACGACAGTATCAACCGCGCAGAGTTTTTCCTTCGAAGAGAAGTAAAGCGCGGGTCGCGACTCCCGAGATGAACTAGCCAAGGGCTAAAAATCTCGTTTATACAGATAAGAAAACCGCACAGAGTATGGAAAATCATGAATGACAACGGGTTTCCTGGGAAGCTGACCACACAGATAAAAGTAACAATGCCTAATTCCATATAAGGGGTTGGAGTAAACTATCCAAATCTTCCGGATCTCACCGGGCACAGCAACAAGGTAATATACTCTCATGCCTACACTTCAACATCGCTCAGAAAGGCAAAGTTCGACGAACCGGGATTAGCACCTTGAATGCGAGAACAAAATGAGATTTAATGATGATGATGGTTTCCATTCATTGTAGCACGGTACTAAGGCCGATAGCAATGGGCTGTCCATCCAATGTGATTTGATCAAGCAAAACATTAGAATTATACAACCAAGATCATACAATTATATATAGCGCAAGCCATCGCATTGGAGGATGCCCCAATGAATGTGAAAAAGAATAATCTGTCATTCTCCACATAAAAGTTATAATAAGAAGTTGGCATCTCCACTCTTCCCAACCATTATGTTTCGACTTACAGCTCTTATTTCCCTCCACTCCCAAAAATAGTTGTTTTATCACTAGCGTGAGCAGCTTTTTCTATCTTCTCGTTCATTCTTTTCAACAAACACAAGAAAGAGCGAGATAAAAGAGAGGCAAAATGCCCCCTCTTTTATCTTTCTCTTTCTCATGTTTGTTTACGAGAGTGAGTAAGAAAAAATGCGCATGTCAGAGTGTTTTATACCAAATGTTTTATATTATCAAAAAAGTATAGTTTTATAGTTTATAGTTTTCCCTCATAACTTACCTATTTTTATCGTTTATTCTTGCTAACATTGTTTATTCTGTAAAAAATTTGTTTTTTACCTTATTGACCTTTTTTTAACAAAATATATCGTTGTTTGACCCGTACAGTTATCTCTATTTATTTATGTCATCTTTTTCCTCCTTGATTCTCATCGTTTGTCGATGCACCTTCCGAAATTGCACTTTCTTCATTGTTATATATTTCTTCCACTTTTCGTTTCAATTTCTCTTTGTCCATCGCAACTTCTTCCCATTCATCATTATCAATACTATTGTCTATCCGGTTGGAATCAGGACAGACATTCAATCAAAAACTGCCATTTCCTTGGACCACAAGTGTCGCATCTGTTTCGCATCTAGTGCGCTGTGTTGCTGACAACAACGGGAAGGATGCGCACTACTTTTAACATGATTCAAAAACGTCGCGAGTTGGGTCGCGTCGCAACTTGATTGTGCGAAGTCCGGTTTGGTGGCGGCCCGACAATATCATATCCAATTAGATCGTGCTCAAGAGATTTTCTCCACATCCAACTTGGTCTACCTCTTTTCTACCACAATTTCTCACTTTATTGCTGTTTGATGGCGTCGTTGTTTTATTACTTCTTTGAAATCCTTCAACTTTACCGTATCTTTCATCTAACGAACACTTCCCCCTCTCTTCCGTCTCTCCCAACACTTCCTTTCTAATTGCAGTAAAAGCAAAGGAAAATAACTTTCCCGCTGCCGTCAACCGGCTGGCCACACCCACACTATCTACACTGCTTAGCTTTCTACACGTTACAATTTTTGCGAGAGCAAAATGAGATTTAATATGCGAAAATGAGTTCAAGTGCTCCGGTGGCAATCGAACGCATGACTCCCAATTCGCTAGACGGGCCCTTCTATTCCTCCAATCTAAGGAACCATTTGACCATCTCCGTTTCCTGAAGGCCGTTCAGTGTCCCGCCAGACACGCGTTTAATCATCACAGGAGAACAAAGAAATGTTGTTCCAAGGATTTGATATTGATAAACATGAAAAAATCAGTTTTTTTTTTAAATTCAAATGGTAATTTTTATTCGTTCAATTTTCTCTCCTGCCGTTAGTATAAACGTTTGATGTCTGTTTGTGTATATATAAAAATAAAACCAATCCTTCCTAGTTCAACTTTCTCTCGCTGGTTGCTCATTAGTTTATTGTTTGATTGACTTAGCCTATCATTGCCCTACAAAATACAATATCCGTGTTTCGTCTACATTTTCTCAACTTTCTTGTCCTCTGTGATGGGACTTTCCTATAAGTAAGTGGGCTCAGTTTCACATCAGTTTCCAATCTCTTGCGGTATTTTGATACAGATACTCAATCACTGTCTGCGCCTATCGTTGTTCTTTCAAGACCTTCTTGAATGCTCTCTAATTAAGTTCAACAACGTGGTGGTTTATGTGGAGAGAGGGATTATTTCCTTTGTTCTCCATCAATTCCAATTTCTAAGCTTCCTGAATGCTGTTTACGTAGCCTTGAATATGTAAATACGTTGTATATATATGTAGATATAGACACACAAATATCACATGTTTTACTCTCAGTTTTAACAAGAAAAAAAAAATCATAGCTAAACTATTGCCTTGGATTTTCCTCTGTTTCAACAATGAAAAAGTGGTTCGTGTCATCCCGAAGCACAGTGAACAGAAATGGGGCTCAAAAAAGCATTTTTCAGAAGCCATATTACCATTTCACAATTTGTTATGCTAAGATATTGAGAATCAGAAAAATGTTGCGGACATGAATGTAAAAACATGTGGACAAGGCTGAGCAACCCTGATTTAGACCATTCTCATACGGAATCGGATATTTCAATAGAAAGTAACCTAAGCCGAAGACATTTCCAAAATATTAAGGGACAGTATAAGCCGTGGTAGGTAGCCCGCTACACTCACTCAAGGGACCAATGAAATAATTAGTTGAAACTAACAGACATCTTCAATGTGTTGGTGATTTTCTATTTTTAGTCGACAATGGCGCCTGTCATGTCCGATTGCAGGTCAATGTGTGAAGGAGGAGGAAATGTTGACACAATCCCTTGTCCACGGCACACGGTTCATGCGAATGGCAAAGTGTTTTGAGAATCCTAATGGGATTTTTGCAGACTTGGGACGTTGGGAAGTTTTTGCTGAGAATAAGAACAATAAAATGCTAAAAGAAATTTATGATTATTTTAGAAAAAAAAAAAAACATTTGAATGACCTTTTAAGCTTAAAACCTTCATTTGAAAGTCTGCCACAACGGAAAAAGGTGGAGAGATGCTTGTTTGAACAGTGTGCAGTGAATATAGATATCCCATGATTGTAATTTTTATATACATTTATAACCGAAGTTCCGAAAGGTCCTCAGAAGTCTTAAGAATTTTATACTGATTCCGTATAATAGGTCATTTCCATTAAATTCCTCTTTTTATTTTGGAATACAATTGTTATATACCAATCTAAAACAGCGGTTTTTAAAAAAATACGTTTCTGGGCTTCATTTTTGCCCACTGTGCACTGGGGGATGATGCTCGTTGCTCAGACTATACATGACTTACACTGCTATGATATATAGGTAAAATTGGTTGCAAATAAGCAAACAAAAACAAACAAAGAAAAAAACCTTCGTTAAACATTGATCACACTAGTTCGCTGTTGGACAGTGGTTTGCTTACTGCTAGGTGATGCCGCCGATGAGGTGAGAATGATTGCCGTATCGTCCACGACCAGCGCCGTCTGGGAACAGCTTGCGGACCCCTGCATTAGCGATGACGACGTCGTGGCGCTGGTGGACGCCTTAAAACTTAAAATTTCTTCATCTCCTGATAAAAGAGTATCAGATTCTGAGTCATTAGGTTTGGTTTTTTGTATCATTTTGTATTTTACCTGAAAGTAGGGGGAATCACAATTTCAGTAACTCAGTTTTCGTTAACAGTGAAGTTTGAGGGAATGTGTCGGAAAAGTCTTTTGATTTACGCAGGAATACACATAGAAGAAACGTAAACGTAATGGTAAAACGAACGAAACCTTCTACTAAATAGAAGCGTACTACTACGACGGCTACAACAACGAAGAATAACAAACACAGCTAATAATCGTCACGTACAAAGTAAGAGAGGCAAATCAGAGAGACATGGCTGGAATTCTCATAACTCATTGGTTTTTGGTTGAAAATGTCCTCTTACTTTTTGCAACAGGCTATGTTCCCTTCCGTGGTGATGTGAAGTACCTGTATTGCGCTTTTTTCGTGTGTGCCTCATTAGGAAATTGTCGGTAACCCAAAAGATGAGAATCTGAAAAAAAATCGGCAGAAATTACTAGAGCTCAAACCCAAAATACCATCGCCCATTCATACATTAACGAAGAAAGGAATCACCAGCATCACCACGGCCAGTTCGATTCGGGGATCCTTGAACGGTGAGAGGACAAAGTTTTTCACGTTGTCCCAGATGTCGAGCTGAATGAAAAGAGTCGTTATGAGCTTAACGATCGCCATCAGTCCGACGTAGATCCACGTCTGGTAAAGCCACGACTTTGGAGCTCCTGTAATCATAGCGGAAACAAAAAAAAAAGTATATGAAGTAAGTTATTATCACATCTGAAACTCTCAACGTGCAGAAAAGTTCCAAGATTAAAATTTGGTTTATTTTTTGTATTTTATTATTATTATTTATTTTTATTATCGAGATTTTCAGCCCTCAGCTGGTTCATCTCTTTTTCCATTTTGTTTGTTTGTTTCACGAGGATCCAGGTAATTTTTAGCTAGACATTTTAAATATTTTCAAAAAATATATCCACTAACTTTTGAGATTACAAGCAAGTTGGGTAAGTGTGCCTATTGTTGTGGCATTAGTGTATATTAATTAAAAAACCCGATTTAATCCACCTATGGTGAACAGAACCCTTCTTACACTTATTGAAATTATTGTTGTATTATTTGTATTTAACATATTTATTTGGTGCTATTGACCAAAAGTTCTAGAAAATATTATGGATTTGGCATCTAGAGGATTGGTTTCCAAAATATCATCATGGACCATGGGCTAAACTACCAGAAATGCCAGACACCTCCTAGAATCTTGTATGGAATGTTTAATAAATAGTTTACATATTCTGGAATATTGTATCTTTTGTTAACTGCCAAAAGATCTTGAATCGATTAATAAATGGATAAGAAAATCACCGAGATACATTTTGTCTAATATCTCTTAATCAGTCGATTAAATTAGCTCCGAAGTACTTGGTATTCATGGTTATGGTGTAGAAAGGACAAACATTATATATCCACTAAGTTAATCAGTTTTGGCATTAGCTAGTTATGACTGTCCGGTTCTTGCATTTTTCCCACAATATATAAATTCAAAGCTTTCATTTAACATATTTTTAATTTTCATAGGATTCATGTTTATTTGTAATTTGTTATTTATAATTTTGTTGAAAACAATAACCTGCTATAGTATACACTATATATGAGGTCAGCATTATTTATTGAAAAATAATTTCCCATATAATGGTCAAAAACTCATGCAAGATAACAAATGAATATAATTAATATAACCGAGCGATATTTATACCCTTCTTATGGGTGTAAGAAGAGTAAAAAAAAGATCGTACCACCTACTGAAGGGTGTCTGCCAAAACGTTAATCAGTAGTTTTCTATCCAAATTTGCTTGGAAAAATATAAAAACTATCGTTTTTTCACGGAAAAATAAATCGCTTGCACCAACATTAGGCACACTGTTCCTATTAGGCCGGAACAAATCTCATTTTCTTCTTTTGTCACTTTGCTCTCTGACTCGTCAAGGGGGCGGATGATAAATAATAAATGTATTTGATGAAAAATTACCCAAACAATTAGGCAAAATCGTCAAACTCATCGGATTCGTTAAGAAATTTTGTCGATGACCCTAATTTCACTTTAAAATTTTGAAATTTCTTAAATAATTTATTTGTGTCCCCCTTCAAAATGTCGAATTCGGACAAAAAAATTCCGAGGGGGGGGGTGACATAAGAGAAAATCGAAATTTGTGTCAGCCTTATGGAGGTAAAATTTAATTTTGGTTCCCATTGTTGCGGTATCCCATTGAATTCATATGGGATTTTGGAGGATAGGAACATTACCGCAACGTTCCTACAGCAGCAAAAATATTAGGGAAAATATTTTTTTGAAGTAGGTTTTTGGACAAATCTTAAGCACACATGGTGCAATCTCATAATTGAATCATGACACATCTATTAAAAATGCCTTTTGGTAACATTCCAGTCGAAAAACTGCTCAAATGCCACTACAGCAACAACAGGTACTACCGCAACAAAGGGAACAATTACCCTAACCGTGCAATCAAGACTGCAAAATATCCTTCTTTTTTTAAGGATCAAGATTATCATGTCTATTCAGTGGCAAGTACCTAGTCCACGTTGTCCGCGTCGTTTTTCTTCAAGCAGAGTTTCGTTATTTCGTGGATGTAGCGTGCAGAGCTGCATAATATCAGTCATGTCAGTTGACTACTGATTTTGCACTACCGTCGCTATCACTGCAGGCCGATTAATAAATATCAGAACGACAATGACAGGCAACGACTTGATACTGACCCGCACTCCAGATCACTATCATTGCAACTGAACTGATATTTTGGCGAGTTCAGTGAAATTTCAAAATGTTTAATGACCAACATGAAATACTTGTTATTTTATGCCACGTATTAAAATATCATCACTGTAGGTGTTTAATTTGATTTTAAACGAATTTCAAAGATGGCCTATCAGTGATATCTACACTCCATCATAGTCAGTTCAGTTGTGATGGAGGAAGCAAAGTGACAGTGACTCAATAGAGTACACGCTGACTTGGATCGCAGTTAGTCTATCAATATCGGCGATTTTCCTACCTTTGATAGTGATAGAAAGCAACTCTGGTAGCGTGTAGATGTGTTTATCTTCCGTTTGTTTTTTTTTTTCGTTTTACTCATTTTACGCGGTTTATTTTTGATTAAAAAAGCGAAATGGCTGGTAGCCGGCAGTTAAAATGTAGTGATCGGAGCGCGAGAGTGGTATCCGGGATCAGTTGCGCAAAGTGATTTCAGGAACCGCCTAATTATACTACAGGTTCCAAGAATCACCGCTTTCAGGATGCTGTTCAAGTCCTTCTTCAATTCCAGCTCTTCTAGGGACCTGTAGGCTTATCAATATTCAAACACTGAAACAGCGTCGTGAAACTGCAATGGTTTTATTTGTTAACGACATCGTTTCGCAGCGAATTGATTCAACTGAAATCTTATCAAAATTAAACATTTACATACCATCACGGCAATTGCGAAATCGACACTTGTTTAAAACTACCCATAGTCGCACAAACTATGCCAAAAATGAACCTTTGAATCAAATCATGAACATTTATAATCAACACTGTGAAACTATTGACTTAACTATGTTGCGGCATAATTTAAAGAAATATTTTAACACTATAAGAAATAACATCAGTAGTAGTACTTAAAATATTTTAAAAGCACAAATTATACACACATCCACCAGCATACTTTATTTATATATTTTCTTATATGTATTTTATTAACAATATGTACTATAACTTTAAGAAATGCAACAAAAACTGTATGTATATGTACTAGTCTACGTTGTTTGACGAAACTGAATAAATAAATAAATAAGCAGAGATTTAGGGACATTTGCGGTTGATGAGAGGACAACCGGAACTATACGGCATTGGCGTAGCTAGCTTTTACTTTTTCCTTACTCACTCTCCTAAACAAACATGAGAAAGAAAAGGATGAAAGAGGGGGCACAGGCTCCCTCTTGCATCCCGCTCTTCCTTATGGTTGTTTAGGAGAGTGGGTGAGAAAAAAGAAAAAAAAAATAGCTACACCAATGCTATACGAACGTCCTTCAGGAGCCACATCTGCTTCAACTCCTTCGCTAGATCGTAGTACTTGATTATCTTGCCGGAGAACGTTGATTGGACATTATGGTGTAACGGTACAGCGATGTCGATGATGGTTACCCGCTTCATCCTTTTGTCGTAAACCACAATGTCAGGCCGGTTGGCACAAATGAGGACGTCCGTAATGATCTCGCGAGCCCAGTACAGCTATTTTCCAATACCGGGTCCGGCGGCTGGTACTTGTAGTAGGGTACAAATCTGTCAACCAAGTTGTGTTGCCAGACAGGGTGCAGCATTGAGCTTCATAGGCCCTGAACCATTCTGTGGTGTTCCTGAGTGTACTCTTAGGATGAAACTAAAAACATGGGAAATATCCATGGTAGAATCCAATTGGAATACCACGGATACATCCACACAAGCAAATTCCTAAATAATGGACGCAGTGGTTAAAAGGCTCTACAGAAAAAAAAAGTTGTGCTTGAAGGCAAGCTGTTTGTGCACAATCTTAGCAACTTCGTTGTGACGATCGAGGTGAGCTGATCTAGCTAACACTGAACAGCTTGCAACGACATGCTCGATCGATTCTCCTACTGAATTGCACTTCCTGCAGCGGTCCTCCACGTTTTCGTGCAATATGTACCGCCGATAGTTCTTCGTCGCAATTATCCGGTCCTGGATGGCTAGCATGAAACCTTCTGTTTCCGAGAAGAGGTCACCCCGCACCAGCCACGCGTTCGACGCCGCCTTTCGATGTGCTCGAGCTCCAGTTGATGGGGGTGCGTCCCATGAAACTCCTTCTGCTTCCACACTACGATCATCTCGTCAACGGTCTTGATGTCGCAGTTCAGCTGGTAATTCTCATGCGCCAGATGCAGGGCGCTGTAACCGTGGTCAGCTTCACAAACAGTGCGGTACATTTCATGACGGTTCTGGCTTTCTACAAAATATGCCCGCAACTGCTGGATCTGAGAGACACAAAGTGCCTGGGTATTGGTGACGCCTCTTCCTCCTACTGCACGTGGCAGGGTGACTCTCGATGGACGACTTTGGATGGCGCATGTGGTGCTTGGTGAACGCCACTCGTACTGTTCGTTCTAACGCCTCGAGGTCAGTCTTGGTCCACTTTACCACCCCAAAGCTGTAGGTCAACAGGGGCACAGCAAACGTGTTGATCGCCTTCACCTTGTTGTCGACTGACACAGGACACAGTTGACACGGTGCAAGAATTTGTCCAACAGTTCTTTCACTGTGTGGTGAATACCTCTAAGTTGCAGGAAGCCGAAATATTTGTACGCTTAACTTTCAACCATATTCCGAATCTGCTCCTGTTCATTGACGCGGAAAAAGCTGGCGTCAACGACTTGACCCCGGCGAAGATGGACTGACCGACATTTGTCAATTCCAAACTCCATCCGGATGTCGTTGCAGAACACCGTCACAAGCTGCAACAATTGATGTAGCCTCTGTACTGATTCCGAAAACAGCTTCAGGTCGTCCATAAAGAAGGTGTGTGTTATTCTTCCCGTACTTTTCAGTTGGTAGCCATAGTTGCATTGGTTGAGTGCTCTGCTGAGGGGGTTCATGGCAAGGCAGAACAATAGCGGACTAATGCTGATGCTGAGAGTTCTGGAACGCAAAACAGCTGTTCCATCTTTAATTTGTAGGGACGTGCTCCATATCCCCATCGCGTGATGCATCACGCGTTCCCGTCTACCTTGTACAACTGCAGTACTTTAAAAAGGTACGAGTGCGGTGCTGAGTCGTACGCACTCTTGTAGTCGATGTACGCCATGCTAAGGTTCCTCTGCTTTTCGGTGGCTTGACCCACAATGACTGCATCTATGATGACCTGATCTTTGCAGCCTTGCGTGTTCTTGCGACACCCTTTCTGTTCCTCGGTCATCACGATGTTGCCATCGCAGTGGGCCTGTATCCTCCTCGCTATTACCGACGACAGCACTTCGTACAGACTCGAAAGGCAGCTGTGTTTTGGTCTTTCGGCAGAAGATTAGTGACACCCTGGTAGCTGCGTGGGGTCTTCTAGCACCATGTTGAAGCATTCCGCCATCCACCCGTGCTCAAGTAGTTCGAAACCCTATATGATATTCCACTGGTATGTAATGCAGTAATATCTGACTGACAACATATAACTGTGATCAGGACTTACTCTCGCACTCCGTATACCTAGCCATCAAGCAGTCTGTTTTCTGGTGTCTAATTTAGTGCGTCAAGAGCTCGGCTTCAAATAAAAACAATACGCTTTCACTTGTATAGTTATTGGGCACAAACGCTGGTGTGTTGTGGATTGGCATCTAAGCCGAAAGAGAGATGGTTCGTGAAAAACTGAATGTTCATGGTGTGGGCTCGGGTTCAGTTTGGCTTTCAATTCCGCAGAATTATTACTTGTTCTAGGGCTTAGTTGGTTAAAGCGCCAGTCCACAGTGGTTCCATTTGTTCAAAGAAGCGGTCATAAATCATTTTCTTCGTTTTTTGAAGGGCAGAATCATTATAAGTGACCAGAAATAGCATGTTATGACTAAAAACGGATATTCCAGTTCATTTTCATGATCATCCCTTGAAAAGTATGAACTTTGAACATTTTTATTTATGATAAATGGAAATAGCATTAAAAAAAACCTTTATTTTGCACAGAAATTAATAATCAAATATTTTTAATTATTATGAAGAGTGGGTCGAATTCTGAGGAATTTCTGCTAAGTATTGCACGTTAAAACATGTATAGCACGACTGTATCATAATAGATTCTTGTGAATAGAATCAGTATTAGCATTATAATTGTGATTTTATTAGTAGGTTGTACTGCTATAAAATAAATATATGAAACTGAATATTTTTTTCAGAAATAAGGTAGTTTGCATTGTCGAAACACAGATAAAATCAGCACATATCGAATTAGTATGTATAACTACAGTACCTAATGCCCAAAAAGAGATAATTCTGAAACAATAGTAACAATAGTGCAATTACAGAATCAATTACTTCTGAAATTATTTCAAACAAATATTCAGGATTAATTCACAAAACGTACGTAAAAGGAAATTTTTCAACCATACAAATATTGCTTTACACAGTTATATGTCATATAATTCATGAGCCTGCGTATTGCACAATAAAAAAGATTCAAGTGTCTGTCCAGTCGTATTTGTTTCTTATAATTGCATTGCAAATGCTATCCAGTAATATAGTACATGGAATTTTAATCATATATTGCTCTAACCCAATAAATGAAATATTTACAAATACCCCTCGTCATTACAATTTAATCAGTGCCTGCTATTTTAAAAGAAATCAATTTGTACACTAAGATTTAACGTTAATGAATTTATCAAATATTCCGATTTGGGAAGATAATATGAGGAGTAAATACGCTCTTTTAGTAAATATTACTAAAAGAGTGTATTAACTCCTTCTTCTTCCAGCACTACAGTATTAGGTACTGAATGAATTTTGAGGAAATTTTTCAATGTTGGCAGCAAATGCAAAGCTTCTTATCAAATTCGACAATTACAGAGGTAAGTTTTGACGAAGCCAAATAAGAATAGTTGTTATGCAACTATTGATATATGAATACCTCAATACCTCCAGAAGTGTATTTTTTTTTCATAATTAAAAAAAAAACATTTTCAAAGATTGTTTTCAAATAAAATATCCCTCAATTATTGTAAAAAGCTTTGAAGTATCTCCTGTAAAAATTTCAGTCATTTTGGTACGCATTTCAGACAATTACAGAAAAACTAGTATATATATAATTTTGTAGTTATTTTAATACATATTTTTTATAGAAATAACGGGTAACTTCCAATACATCCTGCAAGCTTGTATGCAGATATTTGCAGCTACAACCTTCACAGATTGATTCTCCTACTCAAATCTGATCATTTGCTGGCGGACGATTGATTAAATGTGGTTAAGAACATGTTTGAAATGTTACATGAATTTTTATTATGTATACATTCTATTGGTAAAGTTATGTGCCTATTACTCACATTCCCATTGGTTCAAAAACATCCAGATCCGGTTTTATGCGCTTCGAATTGGAAGATAAACATCTATTCTGATTCTCTGCGTTGAAAACCAATTGAAAATTTACTTGCTTTTGTTATACGAAGACGCGGAGTACAACTCAAAAGTCATGTGATTTTTCGACAAATTTAAAGAATGTAAAATTGCATAACAGTACCCACGCTCTCATGCAAAATATGCAACAGAAACCTACATAAAAATGGATTTTCTGCATTCTTGGGAACATGATTGATTTATAAAAATTATACAAACTCATAAATTAGACAATCAATTTTTCGATTTTTGGCCTATGGTGGTACCACTGTGCAGTCTAGCGAATACGGATTCGTGGATTCAAATCCCACCAGAACGCGATTTTTTTTTCACAAATTCATCTCTCAATTTGTTAATTAGCAACATTCTGTGCCTTCTAACTACAAATTTTTCTGTATGTTTATAACATACCAGATAATCTGGTAAATGCCAGTAAAGGGCAACATATATCAGTGTAACCTACAACCAATAAGACGCAATCGGTGAAGTACTAGATTGAAAGTAGTGAGCCGGATTTTTGTAAGGTGAGATGATCAATTTTCCATTTCTTATAAAAAATGGTGCAAACAGTGTGGGTATTATGATTTCTTGACTAATTTGATGATGTTTGAGCAAAAGTAACTGTATTTTTGTATTATTTGTTTCTTGCAACTTAAACAACAAAGTTTTCCAAATTTTTGCTCAAACAGCATAAACTTAGGCAAGGAATCATAATGCCCACGTTTTTTGCACCATTTTATTACAGAAACGATGAATTTGCCTTCTCATTATATAAAAATTGAGCTCATTACTACAAATCTAGTACTTCACTGATTGCGTCCTATTATGTTCAGGCTACGAGTTGCATTATTAAATAGAATAAGAGAGGTCATCATTGATTTGTACCGCAAAGTCATGAAATAATCACATTTTAGGGTGATACAAAACTTTTCAGGTGCTGCAATATTCAGTATGAGTTTTGCAATATGCGATTCCATATTTATGGCGGGTAGTGTAGTGTACATATTCTATATATGTACATTGGACACCACATTTTAAGAAATGGCACCCAAACAGCCTCCTGTCACCGCAATACTGCCCCACAGGAAAATAACAAGCCAACATCTCTGGTTCCCACTTCCAGCCGCCTCGTTGAACACAATAGCGGCGGCTCGGCGGCTTGGTTCCCCATGACAGCGCAATGTTTGTAAACAAACATAATTCCAAGAGTAAAAATCAAAAGCGGCGAAACTTTTTTTTCACAATCATTTTTTTTTAGCTTTTAAAATCGTTAGTTTAAGCAAAACATGATTTTTAATTTCGCAATTATTTATTTAAAAATGAAGTCGTAATAGTATCAGCTCGTCTTCGTCACGGGAATAAAGTTTCCATAAAATTTATAATTGTTATTGATATGATTCAGCCACAATCAATAATCGTTCCAGGATTTTGATGCTGACCTCAAAAACATGGCCGCGTGACAGGAGGCTGCACCCAAAGTACTCAAATTAATAGCATGAACTACTTACTTTATGACTTAGATGTTCTTTTCAAAACTAAGATGTTGGTTCAAAACTAAGACACTATTTTAATATATTTCATTTGTTTGACCATTTTTTGAATTTTTGTATGAACTTCTGTTTTAAAATGTTAGCTAAACAAATATCTAAGCAGAAAACGACATTTATGCTATAAAATTGAGATGCTCGGATTGTCTCGTTAGAGCTTCCCCTCGCCGGAACGATCATTGAGCGAAAAATGCGAAGAATCGTAATCCGTTTTGTCCAGCATTACAAGCGTATTGTACAAAGATCCAATATCGTTGCAGCACATCAATAGCTCTTGTACATTTGGCGAAAGAATGTCCTATTTTGGGGGTTTTTATCAACCATACCATACATATCATCATATCACTCAAGTCTCTGACAACAATAAAAAGAGTTCATTCGATCAGATTAAAGTTTTTCACGTTTTATTTGAGGTCCAGAAACTGGGCACGATCGGTGATGTCTACGTTTGGCGCATCGTGTTTGAATATGAGATTTTACATGAACTTATTGTTAATATTAGTCGTGCAAGGACACGACACGTAAATCGGTTGAGAACTGTTTCCGCAATTTTAGTCATCATATCGACGTTTTTAAAAGCATGATTAAAAGTTTCAAGCAAAGCAGAAACGCTATAGCTTTGTCTCTATACTGCTTGGATCTCTATGAAAATTTGACAAAGCATCCTCAACAGACCTCAACATATATAAACATAAAAACGGATTTCATAGCTGCGTATCTATTATGCAAAATGACAATGCAGAAGTCATTCGTTCAATCGCACTCCAGATTACTTCTGCTACTTTCAGATAAATGTTTCAATCGCGATAAGACTTGCTAGTAGAGCGTTCTCCATGCTCCGCCGACTGATAACATTCAATGTTTGAATATAGTGAAACTAGTCTACAGTAAAATGTGGACATGTTGTGCGGCGGTAACTTCCATCTCAAAAAGAATTTGAGAAAAAAATGTGTACTTTAATACACAGTATTATCTTTTGAATTAAAAGATTGTGTCATACTAAGCAGTAACTATATTTTGTTCCTCTGTTAGTAAAATAAAGTGAGAATCATTTCTGCATTCGGCATTTGATACAAAACTGCAGAGTAAAATTCAGGATCAGAATGACAAGCGACCTATCCCTAATGCTGGTAGAGCCTTCGACTTGCATACAGCTAGATTGTAACGCAATCGACACCCTTTTCCTCTACACCAGCGTTCTTTGCTTTACGTTATTTGTATTTTTGGCGAAATTGAAAACAGCTGAACCCCGAAAAATCGCGTCCAGATTTTATCGCAACTTAACTTCAAATGGATGAATCATTCATCAGACAATATGTGATGTTATTTCACAAAGAGATAAACCGTCGATGTAAATATCGTACCTAGTAGGTACCTACTGAACAACATTGTGTGCAAAGTACTTGACTCCCCTGGTAACCAATGCGCAGTGTAAAGAAATTGAGTAAACAAATTTCTCTTTTTCAGTGCTGGGCAAGAAAATTGTTTTCATTGGTTGTCAACATCAGCTTGCTTTTGACGAACGACCGATAAGTGATATTTCAGTATTCATAGTATTATACAATACACCACGGCAATAGAACGTTGGGGAGGTTGTTATGAAAGAACCCAACCTTCCAGTATTAGGAATGCACTAAACACTTTTATCTAATCTAAGCTCTCACGACTATTGGAGCTTGAGCTTGGTTGACTACCCATAGTTGCTATCGTCAGAATCAATAGGATAGCTACTTGGGATTAACAGGCATTTTCAATGTGTAACGTGTTTATGATCTTAAAGAATGGCGCTTTGAAATGCCAGATTGCTGGTCAGTGTTCAAGAGAAATCGAAAGATAAAGCGTAGTTACTCCGAATGAGGAACAGCATTTGTTGTTTGGTTTGGAAATCTAAGAGTTCTGGAAAGCCAAAGTTGAGCCATTTGCATTGAGATTTCACTTCTTTGCGCTCCGTCCTGAAAAGAACTTATAGGGAAGGAAACAGAAGATATAAAAGTGCCTTAAAAGTGAGTGAACTTTTTTTGCGCACAGACATACATACATACACACATACAGGGGATGGCCAAAATGTTTGGGATAGGCAACTTTTTTTATCTTACAAAAAAATTCAACATGCTGTAACTTTTCATAGAGTACATCAAAAAATCTCAAATTTTGACTGTTCGTCAACCTAATATGTGTGCAACATTGGTACAAATTTGGGCTTGACTGATTGATTTTTCGCGAAGTTAGAACCGATTGGGTAAAACACTATTATTAAAACAACTAATTTTTGAACTGTCATATCTCGGAAACCAGTGAACCGAATTGAATGATTTTTTTAACGTTTATCAACAATATATTGATACTTAATACGACGTTATAAAATGTAATAATTTCTCACGGCGAAATAAGTTATACCGGATTGAAATTTTTACCCATATAGAGGAAAATAAGTCAAATTTACAATACCACGCAAAATTAACTAAATGCGTTCTTCCTTTAATCTAAATAGGCTCTAATATATCTGATTGAAGATAACTTCAGAACAGAAGTGGAAAACCATTGGATATCAACACTAAAATTTATTGACATCGATGTAAAAAAAAATACATATTTTCGAGAAAAATCCAAAAAGTGTCAATCTATGATAACTTTTTTCAACGTTTTAAAAGTACCTATGTTTTAATAGTTTGTGAAGCATTTGCATATTGTTAGTGTACGTTCAAAATTTCATTCAATTCGGTTCACTGGTTTCCGAGATATGACACCTCAAAAATGAGTTGTCTGAAAAATAGTGTTTTACGCGAACGGTTCTAACTTTGCGAAATATTAATCAATCGAGCCAAAATTTGTACCAATGATGCACACATAATAGGTTGACAAACACTCAAAATTTGAGATTTTTTGATGCGCTCTATGAAAAGTTATAGCTTGTTGAACTTTTTTGTGAGAGAAAAAAAAGTTGCCTATCCCAAACATTTTGGCCATCCCCTGTACAGGCATCATCTCAATTCGACGAACTAAGTTGATTGGTATATGTGACTTGACCTTCCGAGCCTTCTATCAAAAATTCGTTTTTCTATGTGAACATATAACCTTTCAGTACATTTTGGTGTATGAGAAAGACAAAAAATATAAAACAGGAGGAGAAGGCTGGAGCAGAGATTTAAATCATGACCTTTAGCATGTCGTCTAATTTTAGCTCTATAGAATTTTGAATAATCACTTATATTTCACAAAGTTCTAAGAATGCCCACTTATTTTCTCCTATCTACTACATATAGTAGAATAATGTTGATACACTTCTTTTTTATTAGCAAGTGCATTTCACCTCACTCTCCCTTGTGTGAAACCCACGCATACCAAATCAATCATCGTTTGCAAAACTTGAAACATCGATAATGCGCTTGCGTAGTGTTTGCTAAACAAAATGCGAATCTGATCTTTAAACAACAATAATAAACTCCGCTAAATAAAAACAAACAGGCGACAAAGCACGACATTAGAGAACTGCTATGATAAAAAAAAGTTAGCGTCCATGCGGATTAAGAAGCGCTTAGCGCTTATCCATCGATTACTTACCATACTCGCCAAAGT
>NC_085137.1:252916210-252927807 GCF_035046485.1 Aedes albopictus | reverse complement strand
GCCCATTCTGTGGCCTGATTGGTTATAGCGCCGGACTAGCCATATAGAACCGTGGGATCGAATCTCACCAGTATCAAAGTTTTTTTTTTTTTCAAAGATTCAATTTTGTCAATGTCAATTAAACACTGGGGCTGTGCCTTCGAATTTTGTTTTTTTTTTCGGCTGCATGTTTCAAACGACTGGTATAGCTGGTAAAGAGCAATAAATTAACTGAGAATTTTCACTTATTAAAATAGAATGCTAATTTATAACGAAATCGTCCACATTTTACACAGTTGCAATATTTCATTCTACCTGAACATAATCCACGGGATAGTTCATAAATAAAACCACTTTTTCAATAGGGTCTCCAGTTAGCCTAGTGGGTATGGCTATGGATCACCAACCCGGAGACGGCGGGTTCGATTCCCGTTCCAGTCGAAAACATTTTCTCGACTCCCTGGGCATAGTGTATCATTGTACTTGGCTCACAATATACAAATTCATGCAATGGCAGGCAAAGAAAAGCCCTTCAATTAATAACTGTGGAAGTGCTCAAAGAACATTAAGTTAAAGCGAGACAGGTCAAGTCCCAGTGGGGACGTAGAGCCATAAAGAAGAAGAAGAAGAAGAAGAAGAAGAGAGAGGGTCAGGTAAATATGACTAATAAAAAATGTTGAGGTTCCATACGAAAAATGAGACATGGAGGAAATATAAAAAAAAACTTAAAAAATTTCTGCCGACAAAATAATGATCAAAATACACATTTTTATATTTTTTTACACTTCTCACAATCACGAAGATGTTTTAAAAAATATAAAACTGTTGAGTTTGCTCATTGTCTTAGCGGTAGAATTTTTTGTCGCTTAGCCAAGCATGGACGCAAAAAAAAGGACGAGGTGTAGGAGAGCAAATCTGAATTCCAGATCGGCATCTTTCCAATTGATGGCTGGATAAACAACCAAGCATAATTTATTCTGACGATCGAACATTGATAGTGAAAAATAAACAAAACAAATATTTGACAAGTCAGAAGATGGTTTTATTTAGAAGGTTGTACCGGGGATACGATATAAAACTATGATACAACCCGAAATACTAAGCCGGTTTGCATATGAAGTCCAGTAGATCATTATAAGATTGGCCCAACTAGCCAGAACGTGGGCCATAGGCGGCATATAAGAGCTCGAGAGGACTTTTAAGTCGACATCAATGGTTTTATGGTTAGGGTTTTCGAATCGCTAAAAACTTCAATAAAATCAAAATTGTTACTTGGGTTGGGACGGGGATGGTTCTTAGCATGGTCTGATACCCTTCCCCCTCTGGAAAGGGTGGCTCTATGGAGCTCCCAAGAAACAATTCGAAATCATTAATAAGCATATCTGTTTAACAAGCGCTTTACAAAAGCGCAGGCAGTAGGCAAAAGTAGATGTTTAACAAAGTTTTAAATAAATATTGCATACAGTGAAAATGACATTTTTGTTCACCATATTTCTTTCAATTAAACAACTAATCGAACAGAAGTTTAAAAGAAGTTGTTTGAATTCTCCATCATTTTCTGAATAGAGTTTTAATGATGAAAATAAGTTATTGTCAACGCGTATGATGCCGTTATTCCACTTAGAAGTAGCTTTAATAAAGTGTATTGAGTGTTGACACTTGCTTAGTCACCTTATTCAGCTGCACTAATGAAGTTTAACTGGACAATGAATGCAGCATTCTTTAGAATAATGTTAAGCTTAAAAAGAACAACGTTGATCAGTGGATAGTACCACTAAGTTGCTCCCAAGCAACACAGAAAACATCTTTGGAGATCAATATTTCCAACGATGTATTTTAAGTGCATTATAAGCGATTCAGAAAACATCTTGTGTTAATATCCAGCTGTAATTGTGCTCACAGAAAACAAACTACAAAAAAAAGTGTGATTGTTTGGATTACGTATGAAATATTTTGATAAAACTATTATAAAACAAAAACATCAGTTAGCCAATCAGTGATGAAAGCAAACACTTCATAACAACAGAAGGCAACTAAAGATTAAAAATGAAACAAGATGCAAATAGTGTATGCGTTTATTTCAACCATTCCTGGGAGGCTCTGGTTGATGGGGGACAGTTAGTGGTTCAAGCAGAGTGTCTACTACCTGGAAAAACCTGGAAAACCGGGAATCCTCAGGGAATTTTATTTAACATGGAAAAACCTGGAATACTCAGGGAATTTCTGGAGTACTCAGGGAAATTTAACTCCGATAAAAAAAACATTGGGTCGTATGAACCTGGTAGTAAAAATCCATATAGAAATTTCGCTACAAGGATTTTTCCCAGCAATTCCGTCAGAATTTCTTTCTAAAAACTTCTTTAAAAATACCTCCAGGAATGTCTCCCAGGATTTCTTATAAAATTCCTTCCGCATTTTTGACGCTATTTTTCTTGGTATTCCTTTTTGATTTTTTCCGGAAAGATATACTTCCGGATTCCTTCCAGGATTCCTGAATTCCAACCGAATTCTCCTGGAGTTTTTCACGGGGATGCTATTTCTGTTTTGCTCAAAGAAATCTTCGTAGGATTTCCACCAGAATTTATTCCGAATACTCCTTAAGAATATCTGTCAGAGTAAATCGTGGAATTTCTTTCGGCACTCCTCACGGAATTTTTACCCGATTCCTTCCGGTGCTCTTCTTGGGACTTCCCCAGAAGATCTTCACAGAATGTCTTTCAGAGTTGCTAAAGCAGTTATTCCTGGGGTTTCTACTAAAGTTCCTCCAAGGGTTTCTGAAGGAGTTTTCACGAATTTACTGCAAGAGTTCCTCAAGTGATTTCTTCTATTTTTTTCCTGTGATATCTTCAAACCATTGATTTGGACTTTCTTCGAGATGTTCTTCCTAGTCTCCTACAGGAATTTGTTAAAAGTTTTCGCGAGGTTTATTTTGAAATGTTACCTGAGATTTTTATCGGAGTATCTGCTGGAACTTCTCTCAGAAGATTTCTTCCGATGTTAGTCATGAGATGTCTCTCAGAGTTGTTCTTAATTTACCCTGGATTTTCCCCTAAGATTTTTTTTTCCAGAGTGCCTTCTGGAATTTCCACAGGAGTTATTGCTGATATTTCTAATTGAATTCTTCTCTTGCATTCTTTCAGAACCAGGCTGTTTCTTGTAGTTGTACCAGATTTCTTGCAGTAATCCACCTGAGAGTTTTTACAGATATTCTGTGCATTATTCTCAAAATTCTTCCCGGAATCTTTACCAGAAATTGTCCCGAGATTCTGGATACTCCTTTAGAGATTTCTCCCGAAGTAATTGCAGGAATTCTTCTACGGATTTTCCTCAGAATGTCTCCTGAGATAACTTACGAAATACCTTATAGGAAATTCATGGACAAATATGTGAGGGAATTCAAATTAAATCTATTCTACTCTATTTTATTCTAGTGCTTGCACAGCCAGTATTGAAAAGCATCCTGGAAATACCAAAATATGTGAGGGAATTTAAATTAAATCTTGCGAAAAACTCAGCATAGTGTTTTTGAAAAAAATCTCAACAGGAACTTCAGGAAAAACCTGAGAAAAAGTGAAACATCTCGAAAAAAGTTCTAGGTAATAGTAATCCCGAGAAGAAATATTAAGGACATCCAAGGAGGAATTCTGAAAACCTCATGGAATCCTGAAAGCAGCTGCGGACGAAGTTCCGCGAGGAAAACAAGTGGAATATTGGAAAACTATCGGAAAAGTCCAATAGTTTATGGGTAGCTGTCCAGGAAATCTACTAAAACAGACATGGATACTGGCTTCAGCCGGCGGCTGTACCGATTGAACGAAACTTAACACGGAGTGGCTACGGACAAGAAGCTATTCTCGTGAAAAATTTCATCGCTCGGAGCGGGAATCGAACCCTCATCCACCCGGAATCTAACCGCATGGCTACGAGGTTCAACCAATGCAATGACATTCTTGAAGAATCTTTGAATAGTTTTGGATGGATCTTCAGGAGGAATCCAGCGAGAATCTCTAGAAGTATATCAGAAAACCTTTGCAAGAAATATCGAGACGTACCTACTCAAACAGATATCTCGTGTGAAAGAATCCTGCGGAGAGCCAGGAAGAAACTTTGGAAGAAATTTCAGAAATTATGCTCAGAAACCTTGAAAGAATTTTTGAAGAGTAGGGGAACCTACGTACTTTCGGCAGTTCTGTTCTCTTCGTCATGGGTTTTTTTTTGAAACCTGTTTGGCATCAAATCCTTTCCAACCAAGCTGAATATGATCAAGTTTCAGGCAATTTGGCCGGCATAAATCCCTCATGACAAAGAGAACAAACCTGCCGATGATACCCTAAGTCACCCTTTATAATGTTTAGAAAATATGAGTTGTTTTATAATTTATTTAAGTTTATAATTCAAAACTTTCAAAATTTCATCTGGAAAAACCTGGAAAACTCAGGGAATTTTATTTTGAGTTATGAGTAGACACCCTGTCAAGGGAATTGACCTAATATATTTGTAGAATTAACGAAAAAAAAATAATCAGCACTGCTCGGGCGGTTGGACTGTCATGGATTTTCCAGTCCCACATATTGTTTGCCGGATACAAATTCCCTATTTGTGGTGCCAAATAGGGTCAGCGTACAGTAATCTGGTCAACATCCGAAAGGATGAGTTTCACCGAAACCACCAAAGGCACTACGTCATCAATCTCCCTGCTATCGCGGATTATTCGGAACACTGAATGGTCGGGTCATCGACCACATATAAATAATTCCACGGAAAACACAAACCTCCGACGCACGACCAGCAGAGCAATTGTTTACTATTTGCATTTTTTTTGCCATTTTGAAAGGTATAGCCCCCACTAAAAGTGTAGTAATAAATAAGTTATATTGGAGTAGTTATAATGTTTAGGGAACAATATTGGAGCTAGAGTGAGAGTATGTTGAAACGATGTTATTTTGACGTATTATAAATGCTTTTTCTGTTTCTGTTTCAAATCGAAACTTGACTTGTAAAGCTTAGCTGTTCTTATTCAAGAGACGTCATGACGATTACACTGCCGAACAAATATGTTATTACACAAATTTAAAAAATGGTACAAAATTCACGCTTTTCTTACTCGTTCGAAATTATTAAGTTATTGAAAAAAAGTAAATATAGATTGCAACATTTTTGTACGGCACTGTAAGTCAAATGGAGAAGCTGCCATATTGTTCTCACCGCAATTTGGAAAAAAATGAACATTTAGAAAAAAAAAATATATATATATATATATATATATATATATATATATATATATATATATATATATATATATATATATATATATATATATATATATATATATATATATATATATATATATAAGATTACATTTATAGTAATAGTTTGTTGTAAACAAGGCTCTCGCAAGTTGTATCACAATCTTATTTCCTGATTTGAACCTATGCATGTTTTATGTTATATAATAGTATTTTACAAGTCATGTTACTTAGATGCAGCTATGTTTCAACCAGTGAATATAGTTGTATTATTTAGGTATTTGTCAAGTATCTTTTGCTTACAAATAACTTTATTATTGCATGACATCTGAATGGAAATCAATTATTAGTACTATAAGAGTATTCCTATACATCTTAAATGACCTGTAAGATGTTCTATAAGCTGCCATTTTTTGCGCTGTTTTGAATATATAAGTATCCCATGCGACGTAAATAATGCAAGAATAAATCAATAGAATAAGTTCGAAACTTGTTTTTTAAACTCTTATATAGCAAGTTGTGTTACTTGGGATACTGTTCACCATATTCACTTTTGTAAACATGATAGCTGACCAAGAGCCTAATAAGAGCGTCAGTGGCTGCATAGACTTGAACTTCAAATAAACGTCCAGTACAGTATGCGGCAGGAAAAAATGCGAAAGTGTTTTTCAACTTCAAACCTCATTTTCGTCCATTTGACATTAACCAATCTATGTTTCAACGTTCCATGATCTATAACAGGCTAGTTTTCTGAAAAGTTAATTAAAAAATTTACCATTTTGGTCACTAACCTTTACAGTGCGGCGCCTGAAGATGAAGACAACCAGAATTTTCAAACCGCAAAAAATCACACAGGTCGCTAAATTTCGCATCTGATAAAACAAAATTTTTGATTTTCTCTACAATATCATCAAATATATGTACTTATTCCATTTGGTATGTGAAACTACATGGCTTTGGATCAGTGTGGCCTGGTTGTTCATCGAATTTGAGCTAATTTTGTTACTGTTATAGTCATTTTGTTTAATGACCATTGGGCGCGCAGTTTATTGATATCCGCTTATTAGGCCTACATTATCACATGTTAAACATCAAATATGTTCATTTTTATTTTTCAGTACTAGAATATAGACATTGAATGATACACTGTCAAGAAAAATAGTCATATATATCCCATATTTAGCGTGTAATAGTGCCTTGAACTTTTCGCATTTTTTCCTGTCGCACCCTGTAGCTCTAAATAACTGTATGAATTACACATATTGAAACATATTCAGACTCACCTTTTTTCGCTACTGGATTTGAGACTGTCGACTTTAACACAACAAGCAGTAGCTTCGGCAACTCGGCAGACGATGTCAACTGTCTATTAAAGGGTGATACGGTCAAAATTTGGTCACACAATTTTTTTCATAACTTTAGACTACGTACACCAAAACAGCTGATTTTTGGACCAGTAATGCTACATTATATGTAGCTTATACCATAAAATTTTCATCAAAATCGATTAAGTATTGGTTGATATATAGATAAAACCATCGACCTACCTTTTTAAAATTTTGCACAAAGGCGCTCCATAGTAAATTTTCGGAAATTTAAGGTCAGTAAAGCACAATTTTGATTATAGAACTACCAATACTGCTCCGATTTTTATCAAAATTTTACAGTATAATACTATTATGAAAATATGTTCTTATTAAAATGTTGAGCTATTTTGTATGAATACTTTCAAAGTTGTAGCACTTTGAATATGACAAAAACTGACCGAGTGCCACTTAAGCAAATATAAGTTTGTAACGGCTGGATCAAATTGAATGAAATTTTTACACAACACTTCGATATGTATACTTCACATACAGAAAAATTTTCATTGAAATCGGTTAAGTATCTCTGGCTCTATAAATAAAACAGTAAAAATGTGTTCTTATTTTTTAATCCTCTTTGTACAAAATTTTAAAATTGCAGATCTCAGGGTTCAACAATATCTCCGCAAATACTAGACCGATTTTGATGAAAATTTTATGGTACAAGCTACATATAATGTACCATTACTGATCCAAAAATTAGCTGTTTTGGTGTACGCAGTCTAAAGTTATGAAAAAAATTGTGTAACCAAAATTTGACTTGACTTGACAAAATTTGACAAAATTTGAACACCTAAACAAATATAACTTTGTAACGGTTGGATCAAATTGAATGAAATTTTTACACAACATTTTGATATATACTTTACATACAGAAAAAATTCCATTGAAATTGGTTCAGTATTTCTGGCTCTATTAATAAAAGAGTAAAAATGTGTTCTTATTTTTTAATCCTCTTTGTACAAAATTTTAAAATTGCAGTTTTCAGGATTCACAATATCTCCGCAAATATTAAACCGATTTTGATGAAAATTTTATGGTACAAGCTACATATAATGTACCATTACTAATCCAAAAATCAGCTGTTTTGGTGTACGCAGTCTAAAGTTATGAAAAAAATTGTGTAACCCAAAATTTGACTTGACGACAAAATTTGACAAAATTTGAACACCTAAACAAATATAACTTTGTAACGGTTGGATCAAATTGAATGAAATTTTTACACAACATTTTGATATATACTTTACATACAGAAAAAATTTCATTGAAATTGGTTCAGTATTTCTGGCTCTATTAATAAAAGAGTAAAAATGTGTTCTTATTTTTTAATCCTCTTTGTACAAAATTTTAAAATTGCAGTTTTCAGGATTCACAATATCTCCGCAAATATTAAACCGATTTTGATGAAAATTTTATGGTACAAGCTACATATAATCTGTGTTCGCTCGTTGAACCGTTCGTCACGTTGTTGTTTTTGCTCCTCAATCGATTGCTGTTTCCGGTTGTTTTTATGATCCGGTAAAAATTTTGTGTGATTCGGAAACCGTGTATAGTCGTCCCTGTGTCAAATTAGCGCCGTTGACATCGTTATAATTTAGGCAATAACGGAAATACGGAATTATTTTTCTGCGTATTTCGATAATAGTGCAGTAACTGCCATTACCGCTCGAGGATGGAAAGAGATAGAACCTGCAATAAGTGCTCACAAAGTGTCGATCCTATTGCTGACCTATTCACAGTTTGTGAAGGAGATTGCGCGGGATATTATCACGCTAATTGTGTTGGACTAAGCGAAGAAGATCTGAGCACCCTCACGTTGAACATCATCTGGATGTGCGATACCTGCATGGACAAGTTCCGGAGAGCGAGAGACGGCATCTGTTCTGGCCCTACTAGCAATGCAACGACAGTGAAATCGTTAGAAGAAGAGGTAAAAGAGCTAAAAACAACTGTGGCGGGAATTGTGGAAACGTTGTCGAAAAATATGCCCCCCGCGCCAGCAGCCTTCTCCAGTGATGTTTTGCTACTCCATTCGACACCGGTTTCATCGTTCAAACTATGCAATTGGCTCTGACGGCAGCAAAAATGCACTCACTCCAATGGGAAATCCCATTTGTATCTGTCATCGTGTGCGTGAAGAAGTATAAACAAACGTGTTTTGTCTCGTTTTTTCTCACGTTTGCCATACGACTCCCGCCAGGCGGCAGCACTGCGGCGCTGTCAAGGCCTATAGGGCACCGCACTGTTTTGATTTTGTATGGGATTTTGACGTTTCTTGGCCTTGTTGTTTACAAAATTTCTGTAGGAGTGAAAAAGAAGGAGATAATTTCATGCAGTCCCCTATGGAACCGATACAAAAGCCCCTTACTCGGAGAGTGATGAGAAGCAACGTACGACAGACGACGACGACGACGACGACGATAACGACTTCTCATTGTTCATCACTAATATTGATAAATGTGCAACCGAACGGGATATTCATGCGTTGGTCACACGTGCAATGGGTACTCCAAAACCCGAGCGCATTGATGTAATTAAACTGGCGTCAAAATGGAATCATTGTAGAAAATCAGATTTTATTGCTTTTAAAGTTGTTTTTGATAAGCGATGGAAAATTCGAGCAATGGATCCAAGCATATGGCCAAAGAATGTAAAATTTAGGGAATTCATTAACCGTCACAATGAAACGTGGAAGCCTATAGGGCACTGCATTGTTTTGATTTTGTATGGGATTTTGACGTTTCTTGGCCTTGTTGTTTACAAAATTTCTGTAAGAGTGAAAGAGAAGGAGAGAATTTCATGCAGTGCCCTATTAATATAAGTCAAACATGAATGTTTTATTACGTGTTAGTTTGTCCACTCTAAATGAAAAAGAATTATGAATTATACTGTTTTGAATGTAATGTGTATGAGTAAGTTTAATGTACGGATAATAATTGTCGTTCTGGTTTTTCTTCTGATATAAGTTGATGATTGTTTGATGGATTCGTGATGAAAAGATATTTATAATGATTGTTTGTAATAATTCGTATGTTTTCAATGAAATAGTGTATCCATAGTTAAGATATTCAATAAGACTGCAAAGTCAGTTGAATTAATGAAAATAAATAAATAAATAAATAAATAATGTACCATTACTAATCCAAAAATCAGCTGTTTTGGTGTACGCAGTCTCAAGTTATGAAACAAATTGTGTGACCAAATTTTGACCGTATCACCCTTTAGCTTTCCCACCGAATCTGCCGCCTTGGTGAAACGATTCGATACAGCTTATAAGCTTTTATAAATGTGGACACTTGAATATTCTTTTTCCATCAATGATACACTC
This sequence comes from Aedes albopictus, assembly GCF_035046485.1. Classification (NCBI taxonomy): domain Eukaryota; kingdom Metazoa; phylum Arthropoda; class Insecta; order Diptera; family Culicidae; genus Aedes; species Aedes albopictus. The sequence continues at coordinate 252,917,890 of NC_085137.1, read as the reverse complement.
GCGAGACACTTAACACATATTTCGGCACGTGACCGATATAAAAAAACAACCCTAGCTAGTGTCTAAACACTTACTTAAAAGATAGATTTAGATGTGCGAGTTGAAAAATAATTTTGAAGAGTTGTCAATTTAAATTTGTCAACATCGTCAATCACAGATCACCCAAGTAACCACAAGCATTATACCTATCATTGCACGTATTACCTGACCCTAGCACGCGCCTTTTAGCAACCCTACGAGGACGTCTGCGATGACACTGAATTGGAGTGACAGCTACCGCTGTCACAAACCGTGAGTAGCGAAAACAAGGACAATTACTTGGACAATTATTGACTGATTTGCTGAATATGATACACCGCGCGGCCTTTGTAATGTTCCAAACGCGCATTTGCATGAAATTCCACGCGGCAAATCCTCTTGGAAAGGAACAACTGCACTTGAGGAAACGCCGCAATGTTATCTCCCATAAGAATTGAGTAAAAGGGGAGCAAAAATCGCGGCTGTTCCTTTCCTCAGGGATTTGCCGCGTGTACTTTTGGGCAAATGCGCTAATATTAGTTGATGTCGAATAGCTACCATGTATTTAATGAAATTAGTGAATTTATAAGTTTTTCCCTCTATTTCTAAATCATTATTATAAAAGTGAACTATTTATACATGCGCTAGGTAATTTCAAGTGTATGATTTTTTGCCCTGAATAATCAAACTCATTTATTAGCATCCTGAATTAGATTTGTAAAATCGCCTAACGTGAGAGAGTGCTTAGCTTGAAATTGTAATATCTAGCACGGGTAAGGTACATTACTGTAGTACAAAACTAGCGAATTTCTTCCTAAACCTAAATAAATCATTACAGTCCCCGTTAATGAACTACACTACCAGTTTAGCCGGATAGCACATACTGGGGATAATAAACGTAAGTCGATCATGCACTATTTTCTACACATGCCATGCAAAACTCATTAAGATTAGCTATAAGAACAAAACCTAAAATGTTATTCCATTCCCAAACCTGTACAATCCCACAGGAATTTTATAATCTCCCAATATAGAGCCCAACGACATTTGCTCTGGAGGTTATTTAATCGAAAGAATTCCCCGTAGTCCGGTTCGAAAATCACAGCACGAATTAGACTGAATATAAACGTTAGCAATGCGAAATGCAGTAATTCCACACTTGTCATGCAATAATCCTGTAGATTGGCATTCAATGTATTGATGCATTACATTTTTCTTTACATTAGGGTGCATTAAAAGGTGACATACGATAGTTCAATTATTCAACACTGCAAAAACTGAAAGCAATGTACAAACTAGCAAAGGTTGCTCAAACAATACAATTATAAAAGCTTGACTCTAATGGTAAACAAATTAAATCAAAATGAGTGAAAAACTTTACGGTCAACTCTAGTGGTCTTCAACACTTCTGATTTAACTCCCGATTATTGATGGCAAGCTCTTCAGTGTGAGTGCAAGTGTGCGCGGTTTCAATATGAAAATGAGCTGCACTGTGCACATTTTCAGTGCGGAATGTCATCCTTGCTCCCGACCAACTTTATCCTCGTTTGATCGACCGATCGACGACTTTCTTCAGCAAAACCTTTTTAGAGATGACCTTTTCTCTTTTCTGTTGACTGCTATCACATGCCAATAACGATATTAAAAGAATTCAAAAAGTTT
>NC_085137.1:252892807-252916187 GCF_035046485.1 Aedes albopictus | reverse complement strand
ACACGACACTCAATAACCCAGGGGGATGACACCATAGACTAATTACAAGACCTCGATGTACCAAAGAAAATTATTAAATTTTGTGTGTCCAGTTCGGTACCCAATATTATTCATTACTGTGCATTTTTTTACGTGTAAATTACCTTTTGTGTAAATTATATTTAACGTGTTACACTGACCTGACAGGAAATGGACTAAAAATAAATTACGTAATGGGTACCGAGGATTGCTCACAATCTGCGACCTTGACTGCGGAAAAAATGCGACTATGACGCCGCTGATGACACGCTCTGCTAACCGGTAAATGCGCATTTATCCGTTGCTAACAATAGAGTTAATAAACTATAGAGGACGAATGTCGCTGGCGTCGCTGCCAAAACATCTCTTGCTGGCGGAGATAGGCCGGGCTATAAGTGTCAAAGCGAAAAAGTATGCAGTTTGACAGATAGATACCCGACATGTTTCCGAACGAGAACAAAGGGAACAGCAGCGACATTCGTCCTCTATAGTTTCTTAACTCTATTTTGCTAACCGTCGTTAACCGCGTCAAACTGCAGCTCAGTTAGCAGTGGTTAGCGACGGTTAGGAACGGATAAAAGCGGATTTTCCGGTTAGAAAGGGATATGTCATTCCCTTGCAATAACCGTTCCACATCTTATGTTTGTTGGCGTGTGACGTCATCGTGGGTAAGTTCATAGACGAGTGCAGCGATGAATTTTGAGTTCACTCGCCCAGAGAATTTTTACACAATAGACGAGTGCACCGATGAACTGAATTCATCGCGGTCCGAGAATTTTGACACTAGAGTGGGGCCGCTTCTAATCAGAAGTGAACGATTTCCAATCAGAATTGAACAATTCTGATTGGGAATGGCCCCGCTCTAGTGTCAAAATTCTCGGACCGCGATGAATTCAGTTCACCGGTGCACTCGTCTATAGACGAATGCACCGATGAACTGAATTCATCGCGGTCTGAGAATTTTGACACTAGAGCGCGGCCGTTCCCAATCAGAATTGTTCAATTCTGATTGGAAATTGTCAAGGAAATTGTTCACTTCTGATTGGAAGCGACCCCGCTCTAGTGTCAACATTCCCGGACCGCGATGAATTGGGTTCATCGGTGGATAAGTCCATACTGGTCTTGGGCTAGGTCCCATATGAGGTTCCATGTTTGTCCCGGTTAACTTTGAGTGGCGCTAAATATAAAAAAAAAACAAATCGCAATCAAACAATAATATTATGCGTTGCGCGAAAATTTGTACGCGCAAGCGCCCATACATCTCCGCCTGTAAGAAAAATCATTTTGGTGTTTTCGGCGCAGTATTCCTTGGCCAATTCGCGCACTTATTGTAGAAGACACCATAACGATTAGACATACCAGCGGAGGACTATTAACGATTTTGCACCTGTTGAGTCCGCCAATTGAAATAATTTTAGAGTGACTACTATAAAAGTAAAACGTGTATAAAGTAAAATTATGTCATATGTTTGGATTTAGAGTGCATTTGATCTCTGTCAAATGTTTATAGCACGAAGGTTTGAATAAACAATCCGACGACTGTCGGGCTCTCTTCTACATCTGACACCGAACGAAGTGGACGTATTTCTGCAAGCTCCGAAACAGTGACTTAACCTAAAAAGGATACTTTTCCTTCCGATCAATCTAGCGTTGGTTTCACCTCGTGGTCCGCTTTCTGCAGTGAGCTTTTCCTTTAAGTATAAAACCCGATTTTAACAGTTGGCGACGAGGAAAAACAGAACAAAAAGTGAAGTGAAGCTTCCGATAAGTAAAGTTATACGCGTAAGGAGTGAAAGGTGAGCTGTGCTGCCGGACAGCAGCGGCCGGATCTTTGACTTTCGGCGCACCGGACGTGTGACCTTCAGGTGACCGCAACCCTTTCGATCCCGGTGGCGGTGATTTCATCAACGAAACGGACCAGGAAGCGGATAAAGGTTTCGCCCGGATTTTTGATCCTCGACGGTCGGACGTTTGACCTTCACGGCGACCGCAACCCTTTCGATCCCAGTGGCGGGATTTTGATCGGCTAGAGGTAAGAAACAAAAGTTTTTTTTTTTTGGTGATTTTGCGAATCAATTGAGTTTTTGTGCTAGGCAAGCGCCATTTTGTTGCATGAACCGACGCTTAGTGATTTCTTTGGTTTAATGAAAGGGGTTACACAATACCCACATTGTTTTACTTTGTAAAAGCTAATTCAGTAAACTTGAGTGTTTCTTTTTTATTTCTGTTTAGTGCAGGGCAATTGTGAATAACAGTGAACAAAACGAGTTTTTTTTCTTTTCTGGAATTAGCGGTGTGTGAGGTATTAGTGTTTCTGATTTAATTTTCGGCGTTTGAAGAGCAATTTTGCCTGAACAGAATTTGAAATGGCCTACGTATCCCCGAATATTGACCCATACCGCAAAGGGCAATCTTTTGCTTCGTGGTATAAGCGACTTGGATACCATTTTCGCATCAATAAGGTGGCGGAGGAGAACCGAAAGGACCAGATGTTCCTTTTAGGGGGCGAATACCTTTTCGAAGTGGCACAGAATTTGTACCTCAGCGAGCAGTTGCTTGATGCAGCTCCGCTTGAAGAATTAGTTGAAAAACTTAAGCAAAAACTGGACAAAACAGACTCAGCTTTGATTCAACGATTTAAATTCGGATCCCGGGTACAGCAACCTGGAGAAACAGCCAGTGATTTTCTTTTTTCACTAAAGCTCCAAGCGGAGTATTGTGCATTCAAGAACGACAAAGATGGTCGCATTCTTGATCGTGTCCTTATTGGCTTGTCAGATGACGCCCTACGACAGAAATTGTTGGCTGAGGAAGGGGAAAAATTTGACCTTGCCCAAGCTGAGAAGATGATTACCACTTGGGAAATGGCTGCTTCTCATGCAAAAGCGTTAACAAAGGAAGATTCTTCCACACAAATCGCCTCCATCGGTAGTCTGACTGGGGGGCGAGGTGCTGTTTTGCAGCGAATCACAGCTTTAGCGCGGGGTCGTGGTCCTGTGAAAAGCCGACTAGGGCAGCGGCCCCAGTTCCAGTCTACTGTACAACCGTACAACAGGTACAATGATCGAGGTAGTTATCCTTCGCAGTCCAGACAGCCTAGACCGGCGCGGTTCCAGGAACAGCATCGCCGATACCAGGATGCCGCGGTTTATCCTGCGGAAATGAGGGACAACCAGCAGCAGAGAATCGACCAACGAGTGTGCGAATACTGTGGTGTGCGAGGCCATGTGAAGAGGAAGTGTTTCCGACTGAAGCACTTCAAGAAGGATCCGATCAACAACATCGACCTGGAGCAACCTGGCCCAAGCATGGAGAACAAGTTATCCAACATGATGAATGAGATGACCTGGGAGGACAAAAGCGATAATTCGGATCAAGGTGAATTAGAATGTATGCACATTTCAACAATTAACCAAATAAGCAGCCCATGTTTACTAGAACTAACTGTTGAGGGGAAAATATTGCAGATGCAAGTCGACAGTGGAGCTTCTGTTTCTGTTATTGGGAAAAAGCTATTTATTACTAAATTTGATGTTCCTCTTCAGAAAAGTTCCAAAAAATTATTTGTGGTGAATGGTTCCAGTTTGAACGTTGCTGGGGAAGCTATTGTTTCGGTTAAATTTCGGAATAAAACGGGCATTTTAAAACTTGTGGTGTTAGATTGTGAGCATAATTTTATTCCTCTTTTAGGCAGAACATGGTTGGATGTTTTCTTTCCCAACTGGCGTAATTATTTTGACAAATTAATAACTGTTAATAATGTGATTGATGATAAACAAAATGTTTTGCAGAATGAAATTAAGGATACATTTCCTGATGTTTTTCTCAATGAATTTTTTTCTCCTATTAGAGATTATGAAGCCGAGTTGGTTTTAAACACAGAAAAACAATTTAAGAAAGTTTATGACATTTCCTTCAGGTTGAGGGACAAAGTAACTAAATGTTTTGATAGTCCAGATTGTCAGAATTTTGAAATTCTAATGCAAAATAGTGCAGACTACAGACGAAAACCTTTTATTGTTTTGGGTAGATTGTCTAAAGCTAATATTAAGGCAAATTGGAAGGCTACGAAAGTGTTTGTATTTTGGTCGGAATATCTGTATCATGCCATTTGCAAAGAAGGTTTGTTGCAGTGGAAAACTCCTTTATATAACAATAACAGATACATTCCAAGTTTGTCTTGCAAACTATATCGGTTGTATAGTTTGTTGAAGAACGAATTTATTGCCTTTTGGAATGGTAGTTGTAACAAATCAGATAGTTTACTTTTTGGAAAAGTTTTTCTTGGATTGTTCAGTCCAAGAAAACAAGTCGTAGTAGTATATGGTGTATTTGATAGAGTTGTTTTGCATTTTGTTGGCAGAGTAGAGAAATCCAAGGTTTTGACAAGTATTTTTTCTAAAAAGGTGGAAAATGAGTTGATGGAAAATTATATATCGTGTTCAGAAGTTATTAAGAAATTGTTAGCATATTTTGCTAGATTTGGGTTTCCGGATATTTTAGTATCAGACAATGGTCCTCCATTCAAGGGGTTGGAAACTCTGACACCTCAAATTGTGTCGAACGGTGTTCCTCGGGTGTTTTTGGGTGTTTTTGGGTGTTTCTGTGTGTTTGACAGCGTCTTTGACATATCTACGCAAGACGTCAAATTTGTTCATCTTTTCCAATATTTCTGGCAACACCGCTTATTTGTTTTGTTTATCCTTGCGAAAAATAAGAATCCAGCAGTGAAATTACCACAAAAATATATTTTCAGAGCTACTGAGTCGGCGTCGGTGGTGTAGTGGTAAGCGTGGTTGCCTCTCACCCCAGTCGGTCGGGGTTCAATTCCCGTCGACGCCGATGGGATTTTCTGAGACATAAAATCCGTGATCACGCCTTCCCTCGGATAGGAAGTGAAGCCGTAGGTCCCGGCCCATGTGTTGATGGGTTCGATATGTAGGGTCCTCAGGTGTGGTGGCTGTCTCCCTGAGGCGTCGGAATTTAAGGCTTAGCTCCTAGACCCAGCCGACGTAAAACACAACTGGCGCCGAACGGTGCTAGTTGGCCAGAAAAAAGAAGAAGAAGAAGAAGAAGAGCTACTGAAAATGAAAATTATCGCGGGTTTTAAACAAGTGGCGAGACGAAGAGCCATTTCTTCTCCTCCGAGTTCTCCTCTTTCCAAGCGAATTGCTCCGCCATCTATTTCCGGGTCTATTTCATTAGACACAGTTGACTTGGAAGTGGGCTTTTCAAGGCTTATGAGTGGAATCTGGGCCAAGGATCGCACGGTGGAATGACGATTACAAAAGGTAAAAATCCAGTTGAAATAATTCGATTTATAGGGTGACGAAGGGTATTATCGGCAGGTTTGTTCTCTTCGTCTTAAGGGTTTTTGTGGACTAAATTACCTGAAATTTGGGCATATAACTCAGCTTGGTTGGGAAAGATTTGAGGCCAAATCTGAGATAAATGGGTTTCAAAAAACCCCCCATGACGAAGAGAACAAAACTGCCGAAAATACGTAAGTTCCCCTATATTCTAATTTTTCCCATATCCGTATTCAGTTCTACCAGATTCGGAAGGAGATTCAGAGTCATTTGGCGCGAAACATGGTGGAGGCGAAAGTAATGGAAGACTGAAGACCATCCACGAAATATCCATCCACCGTCCACGTCCGCAGCAAAATACTCGTGGAAGTCGAGGAATTTGAACCGCCTGAACACAATACCCCGATAATCAAGCCAGAGGAGAAGGAGGAAGAGGAGACAACATAGAGAATTGCAAAGACTTCATTTCAAACAACCGAGATTTTTACCGGAAGATGCAGGCCAATCTGTGCAACACGCCGCCAAGAAGAGAAGAGGCGAGGAGAGCTGCTTAAATATATTTGCCGCTGCTGATGCGCACTGCTTAGCCCACTGTTTATGGGAGGAAGAAGAGAAGTTTTTGTTTAAACGCTTAGGAACTTGTTGTTTTAAATTTATTTTTTGTCCGAGATAAAATAGCGACATGTCTTAGCTGTTCTAAAAAATAAAACTTTTGATCAGTTGTTTATATCTTAGACGCTTTTAATCCTTATTTTCATGATGTAGTGTTTCTTTCCGGTGAAGGATTGTTGTTTTTTTTTTCCTGGTTCTCTTCGGAGGTGTTCGAGATTTCGATCGATTCTTGAACGAATAAGCATTGGCTGGAGGCGGACGAGCTTGGTTCAGAGATGGTTGATAGTGACGAATACATTCAGAAGTGATTCAGACGATTCAGGACGAGGAAGTGTCGTACGTTGAATAATATGACGGTGGGATGACACCAGCGAGATGGTCGATTGTTCCAAAAGTTTTTTTTACCATAACCAATGTAAAAAAATCCATGAACACTGGGGTTGTTGGTGGAGTTGTTCCTTGTGCTTTAGAGATTTTATGGCGATGGCCTGGGCGACAACTGTCGAATCCACTTTGAACCAGTTTAAGTGTCGTTTAGATTACCACTGAGCAACTGAAGCAATCCGTTTCTAAAAATATAAATAACTACATGTTTTTTTTCTAACTTTCCCTTTCTTAATCAAAATCCCGAAACTTACCCGACTTTCACGCCCAGTTTGACATCGTTCACTTCGCTGTTGCTTCCGGTAGTCCTTCGTTTAAGCACCCCTTCTATGTACCAAAAATTCCATACCGGTTCCACATGGTTGTTCAGGATTTCACTCGATACCTTTTTTCGGAATCTCCGTTCCGCGCTGGTAGTCGCGACTGGTCAGGGTCTTTTTGTTTCCATATGCTGCTCTTCATTAAAGATGATCTTTCTGAAAACTATGTTGCCGGAGCTGAGGATCTGGTAATCGACCTCCTTCATTCCGGCGTTGGGTTGCAATGGTAACGATAGAGCAGCACCGTGCTGTGAATGATAATGACGGTTTTTAGGAATCGGAGTCGCCCAGTGAGGGTTTCAATGTGGAGGATTTTAGTGTTCGCTCCTTCTGCAGTCTTGTTTGCCGCCTGGTCGTTGTATCCGCTTATTCACCTACAACTTTTCCTTTTTAGCTATCTGGTCGATGGTAATGTTGGGCCAGGTGTTGGACAGGATTTCGTCCATCAAGCTCCAGTCCGGAGAAAATGTACATACTTGATTTTGCGCTGTTGTTCGTATCCGGTACTTACTGCCTGTTTCGTTCCGCACAGCGACCGATAAAAACTGAAAATGTAAACATAAACATCGGCAGACCAGTGACGCCAGTAAAATAAAAAATCATCATGGTGATACAATTGGAAGGTGTCGAAAAGGTGTCAAAAGGTGTTTTAGGTGTGTGAAATGGGTGTTTCACACAAGGTGTCAGAGTTTCCAACCCCTTGCCTCCATTCAATAGTTATGATTTTAAAAGCTTTCTTGAAAGGCAAGGAATAAGGGTCCTGAACAGTCCTCCATACAATCCTGCTAGCAATGGCCAGGCGGAGAGGTTTGTTCGTACGGTTAAAGATGTTTTGAAAAAGTTACTTCTTGACCCAGAATACGCGAAAGTGGAATTGGAAGACCTGATAAACTTATTTCTAATAAATTTTAGGAACAATAGTTTGACGATGGAGGGTTTCTTCCCTTCCGAAAAAGTTTTAGCATATACTCCGAAATTATTAATCGATTTGGTTAATCCAAGGCGACATTCTAACCATCATAACATACAAGTGACTAATAATAACAACCACAATGATGAGCCTTACACCGGATCTAACTATAACCTTAATAATGGGGTTCATAAAGATCCACTGGACAGTCTGATGGCGGGAGATGTACTATGGTACAAGAACCATATTCCTAACCATCAGGCTAAATGGTTAAAAGTTCATTTTATTAAGCGTGTTTGTAAACACATCTTACAGATTACAACTGGAAACGGCATAACTACAACCGCGCACAGAAGCCAAATCAAGATCGGCAATGATTCCAGCAGAGGGGGCCGTCGGGGGTTGGTGGTGCGTGTCGATCCTGATGTCGATGAAACCGATCCACTGCCACTACCAAGTCGCGATGAAGAGGAGCCTTTCCGGGTTCGAGATCCCGACCCGCTACCACTGCGAGGAGCAAGCGATGATGAGGAGCCTTTCCGGGGATTCCCGGAGTGCGACCAAGATGGAGGAAGAAGATCATCATCGGTCAAGCCGAATCGGAAACGGAAAATTGAGACGGATTTGGCGCTCGATGGCCAGCCAAGGCGTTCGAAGCGAACGCGAAAAACTAATTACAGAAGTGAATTCAAATATTTTTAATTGTAACAATTAATCGAAGAAATTTTGTAATATTATTTGAAATACTTTTCTATTATAACTAAAATAGTTAATCGAATAACTCTAAAAGAGGAAGGACTGTTGAGTCCGCCAATTGAAATAATTTTAGAGTGACTACTATAAAAGTAAAACGTGTATAAAGTAAAATTATGTCATACACTGAAATAAAAACTCCATTAATTTTTATGTGCGCAAAACAGATAAAGGCAAATCGGTTGCCTAAATCCTCAGTTCATGTGCGGCATTTAGATTGTAAAGTGTTTGCATTGAATGCAATTATGTTGCACATATTTTTCATATGTATAGCAATGAAATCTAAAAACGACATATTTACAACCTATATAACCCAAACTTGAATTTTGAGTGTGTCGATTGATAACTCAAAATATTTCATCAGGCTCTTGCCGCTGGCAGTTAAAAGTCGATTATTTTAGTCTCCCGGTTGAATTGATGCAGTTTTTTTAAGGTAACTTATTTTAATTGATAGTATTCCGTTACATTTTAACCATAAAAATTTGCCAACAAATCCAGGTTACTACGCGTCAAAGCTGGTCACATTCATCAAAAACTAACTTTCGGAAGAATGGTCGGAATCCAGCCAAAACCTCAATATAAGTGGAATCCTCGGTGGAATCTATCACCGAATTTTTATGGAGACAAGAGTCCGTAAGTATTTCTTTTTGTTTATTGAAAAAGCTGTCGATTTAAATAAATGCTTTCTTTCAAGTATTGATTCAAGTGGAGGTGCTGTGGGACTGGTCGTGCACCGAAAAGGATAACGCATTTGGCAACAGCTCCAGAGACGCTCGCGCCACCGTGATCTTCCGGGGAGAAGGTCAAAGTTCCAGCACGCAGAAGCTCAAGGTACCTGAAAGCGGCGCCCCGCAATTGAAGGAAACCCTCCGGAGTTCTACACACCGGAAACACTATATGCGACAGTTTGTCAAATTTTAGGTTTACATTCATTGCTTGAAAATATATTCGTCTTCCCATCAATAGATCGACAATTGTGTGAAAATAAATCTGTATTATTTTATTTCTAGAAAATACATCTAGTATTTATTTGTGACGACACATAAAATTCAATAAGTTGGCCATTGAAATGAAAAAGTAATACCTTTATTAAATATGTGCATTGCATGTAGAAACTAAGAGACTTTTAGAAATCTGGTTCTATGTTCAAGACCAATAAAATTTATGTGCAAAGCTTGATTGCAAAAATCTATGTGCGCGGCATTTACAAAATAGATGCGAATTATTCTTAGTGTATGTTTGGATTTAGAGTGCATTTGATCTCTGTCAAATGTTTATAGCACGAAGGTTTGAATAAACAATCCGACGACTGTCGGGCTCTCTTCTACATCTGACACCGAACGAAGTGGACGTATTTCTGCAAGCTCCGAAACAGTGACTTAACCTAAAAAGGATACTTTTCCTTCCGATCAATCTAGCGTTGGTTTCACCTCGTGGTCCGCTTTCTGCAGTGAGCTTTTCCTTTAAGTATAAAACCCGATTTTAACAGCACCATTTTCGCTCTCTATTTTCTTGCAACGGGTAATATAATACTTTTATAAACAGATATAATCTTGCCTCGACAATACAGCAGCCGAATCCGCGAAAGAAAGCTGAAAGTTCCTGCGATGGCAGAAACAACTGTCTTGATGACCGTTGGAAAACTGAATCAGCCAAAATCAAAAAGTATGTGTGAACATATTTACATAATTTTTAACTATATTGCGAGGTATGCACTTCAAACGGAATCGCTCAAGTAATTTTCGTTCAATGCATCATTTTTACGTGACCGGAATGGTTTGGACACATTCTACGGGCCCCGTATCATCTATACCAATTTTTCAAAGTTGAGTTATGGCATATCTGACATTTTTATCATATTCTACATTACTTTTGTCATCCAAAAATGTATTCGACATGATATTAGTGTGACAATAAATATAAATTGAACGACGATTAAGATTAACATTAAAATCGTGATTTTAAGTCTTTTAGGCACACTTTTCATCCAAACTATCGTATTTTAAACACCAATACACTGATTTTTCAAAAGTCTTCCATCATTTGTAGATAAATGTATAAAGATTTTTTGGCATAAAAAGATTTTTAATCGGAAGAATTTACAACTCTGAAATATGGCTGATCATAGCATGGGTTTTTATTGCGTTGTAACGTCACGAAAAATCAACATTTTCAAATTTTATTCAAATACGGAAAACGTTACAAATATGAAATTTTGTGTGCTCTTTGTACTCGAAAAGATCTTTCAAATGAGACTAAAAGAAAGAAAATCGGTTCACGGAAGCCTGAGTTTCACCTGGTTGAAGTTTGCGTTGTAACGTCACGAAAAAAAGTTCTGTGGAAAAGACCAAATCTTTCTGGCTTGGGCGGCTTCTGAATTGGACAAACGTAGTTCTATATTCAAAACAGTTTCGTTCTCGTTGTGTATGAGCTCTTTTCAAGATATCGTTTATAAATTACGTACCATTGCCCGTTCATAAACTACATAAACTTTTGAAGGACGGGGGAGATGGTGTATGGCCAAAATCTACGATGTAATTGTAAAATTTTTCAATCGTTATCAAATACCACTCAAACCGAAAATTTATGTGATATCAGTGGCCAACAGACGAAACACTGACAAAATTACAAAGTTATTGAGTTGGTCAAAGACTTACAGTTGATGGATAGTTTAAGTTCCATCAACAGGCGGCGCTGAAGAACTTACCAATTATAAATTTCATACATCTCAGGATCCCTATTACATAGAAATACGATTTATACGGTAAAGTTGTTTGGTAAGTAAAGGACTTGCAGTTGATTTACCAATTGATGCGAGTTTTTGCCACTAGAAGACGTTAGTTTCCATTTTGCAAAAGCAGACAAGGGATTAGAATTTCTTGAAAAGTATTCTACAAGCTGGAACTTTTTTCACTTGGGACATATTGTATTCAAATCAAATTGTAATCAAAGATCAATATATAATTCTTACCTATCAAAATTTAATTTGATTTGATTCACTTATTCCTTAGATATACATAAGAGTTAATAGAACATCAGTCAAAAATATGATTCTGCTTAAAGCGCTCCATCTTTGTGTAGAGCTAACCAATCAAGTCCAATATTATAGAAATTACAGATAACAAGATCAGGAACTATCAGTCAAAATTTGAGAATTTTTGATATATTTTACAAAAAGTTACGGATTGTTGAATGTGTTTTGGGAAATTAATAAAATTGGCATGCTTTTGAAAGTTTGCAACTACCACCACTGTGTGGCAGAAATTAATACCATACGGCAATTAAACTGAAAGTCCTTGATCTACCAAAAAACTTTAATGAAGCAACCATCTTTACAATTAATCACGACCCTGAGATAAGTTAAACTAATAATGTGTATGCCCTCTAGAAATCATACGGCCCATCAATTGAAAGTTCTTGACCAGCCAAACAATTTTGTCAAGGACACCAACTGTCTAAATAGTTAGGATCTTGAAATATATGGGATGGATATTACGTCAGTGTTCCATCTATTTTTGATATAACAAGAATCGCCGACAAACAGACGTAACACCTACGAAATTGAAACTCATATATCTCGGGACTCCAATTACTTAGACTTTAGACTTCTAGAATGTTGATGTCTTTGGAAAAGTTGTTTATCTTGTCAAGAATTTTCAGTTTAAAAGCCGTTTGGTTCAAGTTTCTAACTGACTAGTGGTAGTTGAAATTTTGAAATATCATGCACTTTATATTTATTCAAAAAAATATTCAACATGTCGTAACTTCTTATAAAGTAGCCAAAGATTTTGCCAAAAAAAGGTTTCTCAACTAGTCAAAATTTGTTCAAAACTTTTTGAGAAATTCTAAACTATTGTAAACTTTTAATTAGCGTTGCCCAGTGTGTCTGAATCTCACATCCAATAGTTAATCAGCTGTAAGTTTTTAACTTATCTAGCAACTTTGCCAAAGACAATAACTCTCTAAGCACGGCATAAATATCACAAAGCAGGCTAGTAACCTATGTAAACATCTATTTTGGAAGTAAACATGTGACGTCGTTCTTATCGTTTTCACATTGATCAAATTGGTGTGGAGTACCAGATCACATATAAACGATTTGAATTACGTCACCAAAAAGCTGTCAGATTTTGGGAATATATCACCTTCTTCTGTACACCGTGCTCTCTAAGTAATTATGACTCTGACGTATGGATCAGTGCACGAATTTATGCTGGCCTGCTTACTCTCTCACGAAATTTGACGTTTGAGAGGTGTCGGCACCGCTCAAACGTCAAATTCTCCGTGAGAGTAAGCAGGCCAGCATAAATTCGTGCAGTGGACCATATAGGATGGATTTTTTTGTCAGAATTATGTCTATTTGTCTCTGGAATCACAGAAATTGATGCTCCGAAGTGGTATGCAGATCCTCAGGTATGTCTTTGTTTCAATAACTGCTCGCACATCTCAGAGCGTTTTTAATTGAACCAATGACATTGCATAAATTATTGAAAAAATGTTTAATTCGACGGCATGATGAGTTATATGCTGAAAAATTTAAGTATCTGGCGGTGCATAATAATGGATCTCAGCACGCTAGTCTTTGGAACAAAACTAGAAGAATATGGATGCCGGTGTCATTAACCTTCATGAAGGAGTATTCATACTATTGATAGCAATAACTTGGCCCACCGAGCCATTTATCACAAAATGGATTTTCAATAGAATAAAGTTCCCCTTGAAGCAGTGAAGATAATGCAATGATATATTCACAAATTCGGGTAAATTTGGCTGATTATTCTGATTCTAACATGATGTGCATTTTCGTGACGTTACAACGCGAGCAAAACCCTGTATGAAACTGAACGGGCGTTGTAACGTCACGAAATGTAAAAGTCGATTATCCAAAAACAAATCCGAAATTTAAATTGAATTGAAGAACAAACCAATAAATTTCAATGGTGGAAAAATAATTCAGAATATCATAAAAATCCGAGCAGATATTTTAAGATGTTGGTAGCGCGTTAGAGAGGGTCGGATTCTAGCGCGTTGTAACGTCACGCTACAAATACGAATTTTGAACACGTTTTTCTAATGAAAACTAAATGTTCAGTAGGTCAAATATATCATAAATTTTACAAGGAATCCGAATATGAAAAAATATTTTGAGGTTTACGCTCGTTTTCATGAGTTATAGTGGAAAATCTGACTACGAATGCGTCAAAACGTTGTAACGTCACGGTAGAATGTGTCTTTGACATTTCGTTTCAGCTCCGTACTAGGATTCGGAATAAAGCGACGCTTTATTTTTTCTTGAGCGGTTCCTTGTCTGAACTTTCTACGCATCCTTGGTTGCAACCCAATTTCTGAGAATAGACGTGAGGTTTTTTTTCTTCCTCGACTCTTAACAAAAAATAAACAAACACTTTGCTCCAAGGGGAATGACATATCCTTTTCTAACCGGAATATCCGCATTTATCCGTTTCTAACCGTCACTAACCGTTGCTAAGCGAGCTGCTAAGTGAGCAGCGGTTAGACACGGTTAGCGACGGTTAGAAACGGATAAATGCGGATATTCCGGTTAGAAAAGGATATGTCATTCCCCTTGCTTTGCTCTTAGTCATGGCAGGACCGAGGGGCGATTCACTCATGTATTTTCGATGCAGCCCTGTGTATCGAATTGGTGTATTTTTGGTGCATCAATTTGTATTTTTTGTATTTTTGCATTTTTCTGCACTTTTTTGAATAAAATGGAATTGATATGTATTGATGCAATAATTGAGCATTTTTCGAACAATTGTGTATTTTAAATCGATTTTCACATTTTGCAATTGGGGCTATGTCAATATGCTGCATTTTATCAAAATCCCAAACATTATTAGCGCATTTGCCCAAAAGTACACGCGGCAAATCCCTGGGGAAAGGAACAGCCGCGTTTTTTGCTCCCCTTTTACTCAATTCTTATGGGAGATAGCATTGCGGCGTTTCCTCAAGTGCGGTTGTTCCTTTCCAAGAGGATTTGCCGCGTGGAATTTCGTGCAAATGCGCGTTTGGAACATTACAAAGGCCGCGTGGTGTATCATATTCAGCAAACCAGTCAATATTTATTGACAAAACTGACAACCGTTCCTGACCGAAGATTCGAGGAAACAAAGAAGTAGAAAAAGTTTATTTTGAGCAGCGATTTTGAGATTCCTCCGGTACTGAGGACTTCTCTAGTTCTTTTTGGGATTCCTGCATTTTTTCTCAGATACCTCCTGGAACTTTTTCTGAGATTCCTCCAAGAGTTTCTGTTGTGATGCCCCCGTCAGCTCCTCCTGGAATCTAGCCTAGAATGTCTTCGGTAGTTCCTTCGCGGATTCGTCCAAAAGTTGATTATGCGATTCATACAGAAATACTTTCTGTATTCTCCACGTATTCTTTAAGGGATTCCTCCAAGAGTTCCTGTTCAGACATCTCCAGAAGCGCATTCTGGGACTCCTCCAGAATTCCTCTCTTGAAATTCCTTCAATAGATCCCTTCTGAGAACGAGTTTGGGATGTCTTATAGGATTTGCGCAAATTTCTCTTGATTCTTTCCCGAGTTTTTTTTTCTAGGAAAAACTGCAGAAGGATTTCATGGATTAATCCCAGGAGGCATCTCTAAAACAACTTATGGAGGAACTTCCGGAAGGATCTCCTAGAGGAATCTGAAAAGGAATTCCTAAAGAATCTGAAAGATGGAGTTCCCAGAGGAATCGAAGAAGGAATTCATGGAGAAATTTTAGAGGAAATTACTGAAAGAATTTCTGAGGATACACCTCACATAATTCTGATTGAGTGCCTTGCGAATTCTTGAAGCAACACCGTTGAAATTATCTTGAGGAATAGCTGAATAGGCACCGGGAAGAATTTCATCAGCAGTTTTAGTGGAGGATAACCTTAAATGCACAACTGGAAATCCCGGTCCGACTATCTCAACGAATGTGAATGAAATGAAAAGAAAAAAAAATCCGTAGGGGATTCTTGGGGCAATCTTTGTAAAAAATCTTCTTAAAGGAATTACCAAGGGAATTAACACAAAAAATACTGTTAAAGGAATCTTTCGGAGAAATTTATTTAGTAGAAATTCCCTCCAAGAAGAAAGACATTCACACCAAAACAAAAAGAATTGGAGAAATCTTCGGAGGAATTTCCCTAGGAATTAACCTGGAATTAATCCTCGATGGAATTTCACAGGGAATAATATGCGTTGGACTTGCTTTGGAGCAATCTCGGGAGAAAACTATCATTATCCCTTGCTTTGGATAAAATATCCGAATACTCTCTGCAGGCATTCCTCTTCCTTCCTTCCATCATTCTCCGGAGTGATTCCTGTCGTATGTAATCCGGGAAACTAGCAAACTCTACCTCCAGCATCACGATCGGCAATCTTCGCATAAGCTCAACACAATTGCTTTTTTGCTACTTTGTTGAGTTTGTTGAAGGATTGTGCTCAGGAATGTTCCGGAAGTTTGGATCCTTCCCCGCTGCAGGAATCGCCAGGCGTCCAGTCCCGGTGTTTGAAAACATCAACATCTGCTAAATTTTCCATGTCGTTTCACAATAACAACGTATTTTTCCCGAATTCGTGTATTGAACAATGAATTCTACCGTATTTGTGCATTTTAATCGAATTTGAACTATTATTGCATTTTCCGTGCACTGGAGCATTTTTGCATTTTTATTTTGAATTGGTGTATTTTTTCGAATGTGGCGTATTTTTATTTTATTTTTCAATTTATTATGCGTTGCGCGAAAATTTGTACGCGCAAGCGCCCATACATCTCCGCCTGTAAGAAAAATCATTTTGGTGTTTTCGGCGCAGTATTCCTTGGCCAATTTGCGCACTTATTGTAGAAGACACCATAACGATTAGACATACCAGCGGAGGACTATTAACGATTTTGCACCATTTTCGCTCTCTATTTTCTTGCAACGGGTAATATCGTGTATTGATGCATTTTTGTGTATTTTTTTCATTCGTGTATTTTCAAATCAGTAACGCAGTACAGTGAATCGCCCCTCGGGCAGGACATGGTCACCTACACGGAGAGACGAAACTACCCAAAAGTGAGTTCTTTCCACCCAACTTCGGGGTTGCGTGCGTCAAGCCAATTTTGAGTTGATGGAAACGATGTTTTTGTTGGGTTGTTCCCGCTTGCTTCCATGTGAAAAAAATACCTAATTTTAAGTTTTTTCCACCCAACCGAAATTTTGACTAGGTTGTATTCACTCAAATTTGAGTACTGTGCTAGAAACTCAGTTTTGGCTTGACGCACGGAACTGCAAAAGTTGGGCTGTTTCTCTCTTCACTCTCTGACAACAACAGAAAGAGCGCATGAAAAGGGAGATGAAAAAGAACTCAAAATTGAGTTTAAAAGTACCTAATTTTGAGTTTTTCAGTTTCTCCGTGTAGGATGAGCAAACTGACATTAGTAGCGGCGCGTCAATAAAACCAGTATTGGGCGAATTTAGTGGGGGAACGAGTGGCATCACAAATTGAACAGTATTAATACAAAACAGTATTAATACAAATTTGTTTCTGACATTTATATCTTAGTATTCTATCTATGTCCGTACTACCCAACCCATATGAAAGGAACCATAAAGTTTATGTTTGACCAAACATAACAATGATTAATAGGGTGCACACGTATCATGCGTTACCTTATCAAAGCTAAACAGGTTGTTATGATCTAGGGGCAAGACACTGTGCAAACGAGAGCAACTCTGAGAAATTCTGAGTAACTTTTTTCACCAATGATCGACGAAATTTGTTGAAAAACACCCCTAAAACTGCAAGAAAGGCGAGATATCGGGCAATATTGTTTTGATTTTGCGATGAATCAGGCAACACCCAAGCAAAAATGGGAGCAATCTGGAGGAATTCTGAGCAAATCTGTGAAGGAAAATGTACTCTGCAGCACAGTGTCTTGCCCCAAGGTTATGATTATTATATTCGTTCATAGACAATCATACAATGTCTTATAAATTGTATTGAAACGAGCTTTACCCTGATAGAAAACATCATAAAAATACGATAAATTTTATTGTTACAACACCATTTTTACGAAAAATATTCACCATTAAACGTATTGTAATTTACACGGCAAACTCACCATCACCCCTAATGTTCTACACCATTCGGCGAATGGTAAATGGCACTTTTACAATAAAAAATGGTGGTCGTTATGTATCTTAACCATAAAATTTTGAGAAAATTTTCATACACTTTTTCGCGAAAAACAATAGAATGTATTGTATTTTTATGAGACATTTTTAGGGTAATTTTCAAAAGAAAACAATATATCTTAATGTTTTTTTATTGTTCTTACAATACAAATACTATTAATTGAATGACGTCAGGTGAATCGTTGTTACCAGGGTTGGTAACCATCTGTTTCGTCACCGACCAACGACGAAAAATTAAAAAAGTTCGTCAGCAAATAAAACTCCGTCACTTGCATCATCATCAGCGACCGACAAAGAAACCACGACGAATATGAACCGAAAATAAAACAGGGAGCTTCAGTTTTCGTCATTCTCTTTTGTCTCCTATTGCAACGATGAAAAACGAACACGTTTTCGTCACATGACAACCGATTGCAGACGAAAGGCGAACCAGTCAAGCTTTTATTGACGATTTAGCCTCGGTCTTTCGGAGCTGTTGAATTAGCTCTGATGGTATGCTTGTTGTGCTGCCAATCCGAAGGATTTTGGTTCGATTCCGAATGAAGACGTGTTTCATTTTTGCATTTTTTTTTCTGATCAGCCATTCTCGTGGGGCTGATTATTTGTCTGCCTGCCCTGTTCAATGCAAGCCACTCAACGAAAATGCCAATAAAGAGAAGCGGCAAAACTTTTTCGCCGCGACCAGCAAACCAAGGGGAATGACATATCCTTTTCTAACCGGAATATCCGCATTTATCCGTTTCTAACCGTCACTAACCGTTGCTAAGCGAGCTGCTAAGTGAGCAGCGGTTAGACACGGTTAGCGACGGTTAGAAACGGATAAATGCGGATATTCCGGTTAGAAAAGGATATGTCATTCCCCTTGCAGCAAACTGACTGACGGTGTATGAAGAAAAATATTCAAGAGCTGCTGACTCAGTGACGCAAACTTTTTATTGCCCGTCGTCGTCAGTGATTGTGCTTCAGCTACGCTGACTATTAACAACCCTGGTTGTTACAATAAAAATACAATAATATTTGTTGTTATTTGTAAGCAGTTTTCGCTTTTGAAAATCCATAGAATTTATATGTCTCGCTAACATTTATATCCAGCATTTACGAGCACTAACGGCCGCCACTCGCCAGAATGATATGCACATTTTATGATAAGAATCAAACACTCTGATGTCAGTCTGGTAAGTACACACTTAAATTAAGAAATTGATCTCGGTAAACGGTTTACCGAGAATCCAACAGCTGATATCTCGGTAAAATATTTACTGATTCTCGGTAAAATTTTTACCGAGATTTCGGTAAACCATTACCGAGTCTCGGTGAAATTTGCCGAGATCTCGGTAAAAAGTTGGATTGCCGAGATCTCGGCAAAGTTTTGACGACATCTCGGTAAAACTTTTACCGAGATTCAGTGAAAGTTATTACCGGATTCTCGGCAGTTGGATTCTCGGCAATCCGTTTGCTGAGGTCGGCGATTTAATTTAAGTGTGTATTGCTTGGCAGCTGTTGATAAGATCTATCTTCAATCTTTTCAAATAACTGTCAAATATCACAAGTCAGACATCAGGTCGTATGATCCATACCATAAATCGTTCACAATTCATGTGGCCATAAGTATCTGTGCTGGAGAAAAATGTTACCGAGAAATATGAATTCTTTGGTTTTTCAAAGGCGAAATCTGTTTACATAACAACAAATATTATTGCATGTTTATTTTAACATCGGTTCAATTGACCCCATTAAACTAATTGTATTTGTTTTGTTATCAATGGTAGTTTACTATTTACTAGATTCCTTTAATTTATTGGAAAACATTAGAAAAATCATTGTTCATCTTTTTCTTGTTGTAACATCCTCACTTGGCTAAACCTGCTTTTCAGCTAGTTTTCTATAGGTACTTCCTCATCTACTGTACTCAAAAACGAAAACTATAAAAAAATATGTCAAGTGATTTTGTATTTGATTATACAAACATGATCCAAGCAACAATAATATTTATTGTTATTTATTTGTTACGAATTGTTTTCAAGTGAAATTGAGAAATAAACTCTTTTTTTAATAAAAAGTTCATGAGAACTTTGCAGGCACTTTTGCAACTATTTAAAAACAACTTAAATTAATCTTTACTGATAGTAACTTTAAATTATTATAGAACTATTGAAAAACAATCGAATCAATTAGTCACTAATAAAGCTTCCACTATCAGTGTGTCGGGGTGGACGACGCAGTAGCAAATCAAAGTTGGATGTGTGCTACTTGTTTGATTGGCACTGCACAAAACCCCCTCAGGTATACAAGCACAGCTATACTCACATTATCAGCCAGAGCGACAGAAGCAACAGGGTTGTCGGGTGTATTGCCGCCGGTAGTGGCTACTGTGCCTCCTGAAATGCCGATAGGTCCGACAACCATTGCTCCGGGACCTTTAGCTAACCCTGGGCAATCCATATTGACCGAACAAGCACGGGAAAGTCTGCAATGGGTTCAAGAGCAACGGGCCGTATTGGAACGGGAGATGGAGGTAAATCATCAGTTAGAACTGGAGCGGAAAAGACTAGAGAGCTTAAAAGGTTGACAAACGAAGCCATGATGGGGATTCTTAACAACACCAACGAAGCTGGTACGGATAGTCCTAATCTGAGACGAGACTCGCGAAGAGGAAAAAAAGCAACGTCAAGTGCAGCCCAACTGAGCTGTCAGTTGTAGCCCGTTTGATTACGTTACCTAAAACGAGGAAAGTATTGCTATCCGAGATAAATTCTAAAGCCAAAATTCACTCCGAGCTGCATTTTCTTCTCCTGTACTGTCAAAAATAAATTGAAAACAAACTATTCCAATAATTACTTTGCTTGGCGATTGTTGGCGATGCAAAATTGCACCTCAACATGATTTTGTGCGTGAATGGGATTCAGTCACACTGCATGTGAGGTGATGCGGTCACGAACGGGTTTGAACCACCAGCCCAAAACATAATGTCAACACAGATAGGAAGAAGACAAAAATAACAAAGTGAAGAAAAAGAAGACCGTCTTCGCGAGTCTCGTCTCAGGTCCGAATGAGCAAGCAGCTGCAGTAGGGGTCAACAAGACAGGAGGCTGGATACAAGGGATAGTCGGCGAGATGCAAAACCTCTCTATCGCCCGCGAGACGAGTGTGGTCCCAGAGAAGACAACATCTGCCTGTCCCATGTTTGATATCAGTTCCACACCGACCACTGCAGGTGCCTATGTGAGTTCGGTGGACCATACACTCACGCCAACTATTCGACGAGTATCTGGTGGCCCGGTAAGTCGACCTCAACTGACAAGTTTCCCTCACAGTACAGTGATACACTCACAACTACCTGTAAACGCTCGATCAGAAATCGATTGCTTACATCAGTTGGGCGCAACGCCACGAAGTTTGATCAGTCGAGTACCTGCGGTGTTCGGAGCTAGTGCTCAAACGAATGTAGTGACAGCATGTTCTACGATTCCTACTGTAGGACTCACTTCTACATGTTGGGGGCTTCCGAATGTATCCGATTGCGCAGCTGTAAACAGTCCACTGACAACTTTTCTACCACAGCAACCACACCAGCCTGGGTTAGCACCGAATGTATATGTACCAGCGAATACTCTTCCACACTCCTTTGCCAGTGTGGCTTCGATGGGCGGAGGAATGGGTAGTGGATGCGGCTTTGGAACTCAACATGCAGCGGAGTACGCAACGAACGTCAGCACCGGTGGGGGCATTCCGATGGGATTTAGCGGCATGCCAAGGCATCACAATCCTCATTTGGCATCTGGCTATGCAGCGAACGTCGGAACAGGTAGCGGATTCCCTGTTCATCAGAATTACATTGGGCTTCAACGGCCGCATGATCCGGTGGGTCAATTTCAAGTGCTTCCCACGCAGCATCAATTGATGGCTAGACAAGTCATGCCTAAAGACCTACCATCATTTCGAGGTGATCCAGAAGATTGGCCGCTGTTCTACAGTGCATATGTAAATTCGACAATGGCATGCGGATATTCAGATGTCGAGAATTTGGCCAGACTACAAAAGGCTTTGCAGGGTAAGGCGTACGACGCAGTCAAGAGCCGGCTTCTGCTTCCCGCGTGTGTACCTCAGGTTATGTCTACACTGCATATGCTTTACGGGCGACCTGAGCTAATTATTCAAAGTCTCCTGAACAAAGTTCGAGAAGCTCCGGCTCCAAAGCCGGATAAGTTGGACACGTTGATTTCATTTGGGATGACAGTCCAAAACCTAGTCGACCATTTGGAAGCGGCGGGGCAGACGGCACATATGTGTAATCCTATTTTACTGCAGGAATTGGTGGAGAAGATACCGACCCATTTGCGTTTGGACTGGGCCCTGTATAAAAGGCAGTTTGCGGTGATAGATTTACGAGTTTTTACAACCTACATGTCCACCCTCGTTGCTGCTGCTACAGATGTCACGGTCATCGCGGACTGTAGACAAGCGCAAACATATAGGAAAGAGAAGAATTTCCTTAATGCGTATTCCGAAACGGAACCATTGAAGAAGGAGGTCAAGCAGGAGAACATATCAGGAGTCGTATGTTTGGCATGCCAGGGACCAAATCACAAAGTCAAAGATTGTGTCCTATTTAAAAGGTGGGAACCCGAAATTAGATGGGAGACTGTTCGGAATTTTCATCTTTGTAAAATGTGCCTCGGAAAACACGGTCAACGACCCTGTAAGCAACAAGCGGCTTGTGGAACGGAAGGTTGCCAACTCCGACATCATCCATTGCTACATACTGATAGGCAGAAACAGCGAGAGGCAGCCGAAGAGGAACAACAAGTACATAGATACTTCGGCGATGGACTCCGGAGAAGGTGTAAATGCTCACCATTCTACAGGAAAGTCAACGTTATTTCGCATCATACCGGTAAAGCTTTTCTGGAACGGAAGGTCAGTCGAGACGTACGCGTTCTTAGATGATGGCTCGTCGATGACGTTGATTGAGCAGTCTGTGGCGGATCGTTTGGGTATAGACGATGGCAAGCCACTCCCTCTAGGCCTTACCTGGACTGGAAGCATAAACAGGCAAGTTCCAAATTCAAAGCAGGTGATAATCGACATTTCCGGTATGGGTGATTGTAAACGTTTTGCTTTGAACGATACGAGGACCGTCCCTAATCTGGATCTTCCGAAGCAAACATTGAAGTACGATAACTTGGTGCGACAGTACGCTCATCTTAAGGGATTACCGATCAGCAGTTATGAATCAGTTTCACCCGGCATTTTGATCGGATCAAACAACGCTAGTTTGATTGCTACATTGAAACTGCGTGAAGGTGATCTCGGGGATCCACTGGCTGCTAAACTCGGCTTGGTTGGTCTATTTACGGACACGTAGGCGACTTGAGAAAGGAAACGAATTTCTGCTTCCATGTACGTGAAGAACAAGGAGAGAACTTGATTGAACGTCATTTGCAAGAACAAATAAAGGCAGAATCAGCGAAACAGACCGGTCAAGACGGAGTACTCGATGAATGGTTCGGAGGAAACATTTGGAGCACACATTCTGGTAGCGAAGAACTGAATCGGTCGCGGCTGGAGCAGTCGACAGTGCTGGAAGCGCAAGTTGGCGATTACGTGAAGTCAGTAATGGATACGGAAGTCCGTTACAGGCGGGGGGATGTTGCCAACACTGGCTGCACTGCCGGCAGAGTCAGAAACGATCGGAGACTGCCCCTTTATTTCTTAGCTATTGATAAGCATCGATAAGGCGCAACTGTCTAGAAGGGTTGGGTGACATACTATTATTGGTTGTAAAGTCAGATGGTGAAAACAATGCGACAGATTTGCTGTGTCATTGTGGATGTTCTAGATACTGAAATCTTAGCTAATGAAAGGCATTAATCACTTGAATTA